>NC_092811.1:64683232-64924731 GCF_040954645.1 Diabrotica undecimpunctata
TATTGTTAGATATTCTGGATGCAAAGGAAATATTTTTTGGTCCGATGATGTCACCAATGGCTTTAACGTAGTCTAGAAGTTTAAGGTTTTCTTCTGCGTGAAGAACTATCGCCTGTTCTTTTTTTGGGAAAGATGGTTTCGCTGTAGATTTTGCAGCGGTTACGTATGAAAGAGATGTAGTTGCTGGAATGTTGTTTGTAGCAGTTTGAAGGGCCATTGTTAAGGTAGAAACTGTAGGAGTATTGTTTATATTTGTACTGTTCATGTAAATACAGACAGTAACCTCGTTTTATTTCTCTTCTTTAACTAATTTTGCTATCCAAATTTGTATTAAAATCCATTGAATTGGATGGCCAGCAAGAACCAGCAGACTGGTAAAACCAGTCCCTGGTATGCACTTTGTATAAATTAAATATAATTTATATGATTTAATAATATAACAAAAGCAATACGTACAAAACTTGTCCAGAAATCACCTTTCGAAATTACACTATTAAATCTAAATTAAACACTAATTACTACCGATAAGGCAAACTGGATTTTAATTGTACTTGGCACACGTCTTACTCGTTCGAATGCTAGAACAGGAATCAAAAATTTGGTATTTAAAACCCATTAAATTCATGACTTTTTCCTAATGACAGATTATGAAACCGGGCATTAAATTAGTTAGGACTAGTGTAATATATTGTATACTGTCTTTCGATATGGCAGTAAATATAGACATTTTTATATACCTACATCCTAGATAAAATAAATCACTATAGTTACTAATTCTTTTACAGGCATTTCCATCAGAACAATCGAAAGAATAACAAGCGAGGTAAAATGTTCTTTGAAAAATACCGGCAGAGTCCATTTTTCCAGTCCAGGCAAAAAACGAGTCAGTAGATCAATCATAGATTCGCCGGAATACCAAATAAGCGACATTCGCAGAATAATTTACGATTTTTATAAAACAGAAAAATGTCGGGTTACGGTAAAAAAATTAAAACAAAAAATTCACAACGATTTGGATATACAGCGGTCATACTTCTTCAAAGAACTAGACTGACGAATCAACCAGGGGGTTATTTTCAAATATTTCCAAAGGTCAACGACTAATAATAGTGCATGCCGGTGGGGATATGGGATTCATAAAAAATGGCTTATTAATCTTTAAATCAGGTTCAAAATCAGGGGTTTACCACTCTGAAATGAATTCAGACAACTATGGAAAGTGGTTACAAGAACATTTATTACCTAATTTACCTGCTAACTCGGTATTAGTTTTTGATAACGCACCTTATCACAGCATTCAGTTGGAGCGGGCGCCTACATCAAACTCAAACAAAAATCAAATGATAGAATGGTTAATGCAGAAAAATATTTCATTTACACCTAGTGCTTTAAAACCTGAACTGTATGAAATAATTAAATATCATAAACCTCATCATGTAAAATACAAATTCGACGAAATTCTACGTGCGCATGGCCATATTCCTTTACGTTTACCTCCTTACCATCCTGACCTAAACCCTATTGAACTAATATGAGCTACAGTCAAAAATAATATAAGGCAGAAAAACGTTACATTTAAGCTAGCTGAGGTACAAAAACTCGCCGAGGAAGAATTCACTAATATTGATGCAAATGAGTGGAGAAAACGATGTTACCATGTCATTAAGAAGGAAGATGAGTATATGGACAGCGAGATAGTTGCTGATAACGCCACGCAAATAGCTCCAATTATTATAAATCTTGACAGTGACTCTTCCAGTACAGAGTTTTCTTCTGCC
The DNA here is from genome assembly GCF_040954645.1 of Diabrotica undecimpunctata. Classification (NCBI taxonomy): domain Eukaryota; kingdom Metazoa; phylum Arthropoda; class Insecta; order Coleoptera; family Chrysomelidae; genus Diabrotica; species Diabrotica undecimpunctata. The sequence continues at coordinate 64,685,011 of NC_092811.1, forward strand.
GAAGATGAAGATGAAGAAAATTATTAACAATCAATTTATTTTCAAATAGATACCACTTATTAAATAATTACTGTGTTGCATTTATTTGTACAATATCCTCCATTTCATTTGAAACACAATATCAACGTAGATTTGTGAATTAAATTCAGTCATTATTGTATAATTTGTTTACTAAGTTAAATAAATATTATAAACCAATGGCTTATTATTTAAATTGAATAAAACAAAATTACAATTTCATCTTTCTAATAATATCTTAAAGCTTGCGAAAAATATTACTTTTCTAATTGTGTAATAATGATTTGACCTATATTGCTACGCTACTGAATATTCTTATCAAAAATAGTAAACCAATAGGATGAATCATAGGGCGTAAACATAATTTATTTCTCTGTGACGTTGTGCGTACTCTCTCGCCAAGTTAGCTGGCGATGATTGTAATGTTCACAGTTGTGATAAAAAATGGAAATTCGCAAAAACGAAAAAGCTGGTCCTATATACATACCTTATCAATACGTCACAATAATTAAAAGTGCTAGAAAATCCGGAAAGCCGTTTACAGTACAATTTTACTGAAGATTCCGAAAAACAGAAACTAATTTGGAACGATTTTGAAGTATTAAAATTTTTGAAAGAAGAACCATATGAAGGGTAAGGGGAAAAAACAAACGATGTCCATTTTATAAGAATTTCAGGTAATCAACTCATTGTGTTGACAATATCCGGTCCCAAACACGTGCTAAATTGTATGGGAATAATACCAACGGTGTCCAAATAAGAAAGCATTAGAAAATACCCATACTGGTTTAAAACAAACGTCCGCGCGGTACTGGTAAACAACCGACGTAGTCCAACTAGTTGCATAGCAACGACAGTTAACAGGGCATGACAATTTTACATCATGTTTTGTTCTTTTCGTCTTTCGCGGCAGTTTATGTCAAGATGAGTTCGAGTGAAGAATATTTGTGTGACGATCTGTTAAAAAAAACCAAGAAACGACAGAAAATTGGTCGAACTGCAGATGTAATGAAAAAGTTAAGATTGCAGGCTCACGAGTTAGGAGATGATTGTAAGTGTAAAAGACTGAAGTGTTTTGAAAACACTACTGCTCAAGAGAGGCAAAACATACTTAACGGATTCAATCAACTAGGATCAATTGATGCTCAAAACTGTTATTTAGCTGGATTGATTGCTGTATTGCCAGTTGTAAGACGAAGGTCACGACAAGTCGATGGAGAACAACACCATGATGCTACCTACCGCTACAGAGTACGAGTGAAGAGAGAAAACATAGAAGAAATATCTGTCTGCAGTAGTGCTTTTACTAACTTCTGATTTGAGTAACCAAATTCAGCAACATATTGCTTCATTTCGGGACAGGTTAAGTCATTATAGCATTTAGGACTCGAAAAAAGTGTATTTAAGTGAAGAGTTAAATATTATGAAAATGTTCCAAATGTGTAAAGAAAAGTATCCTATTGCATCTGTTTCATATGACACGTACCGAAATATCTTTAATAACAAATTCAACATTTCATTTGGATGCCCAAGGGCAGATACCTGTAGCAAGTGTGATGAGTTTAATGCAAAAATCAAGACTTTTCATTCTGTTGACGATGCAGCACAGATAAAAGCTCTATCTACTGAAAATAACTTGCACAAAAGTCGTGCCCAAGTTTTCTATGATAGAAAACGAGCTGCCCGAATAAAAGCTAGGAGAAGTTTTGAATATGAATCAATCGTCATGGACTACCAGAAAAACATTTCGCTACCCAACATCAGCACTAACGATGTTTATTATAGGAGACAACTTTCTATGTTTTCTTTCAACATTCATGTGCCGTTTTTTTACATATCCTGAATATGTGTCAAGGAAAGGATCCGACGAGGTATCATCGTTTCTCGTTTTTTTTTTTTTTTAATGAACTACCAACAGAAGTCCGTCATCTTCACATTTTCTGCGACTCAGCTGGTGGACAAAATAAAAATTTCACAGTTGTTCGGCTACTTCATTACATTGTCCCAGTGACGAAAAAGAAGCAAAAGCTAAATCTACGTCAATTTTCACGTCGACTGAAAGAAGCCAAGTGTAAAATCAGCTAGTGGGCGGGGCCTACAATAGCTGGTAGCCTTGGCGACGCTCAGTCGGCGCGTCCTGAAGAATTTAGCGGGAAATCTACCACGTGTAGATAATTCCGCAGTTTAACCGAGTTTTTTAACTAGTAATATTTGATTCTGGTTGAATAACAAGGCAATTGCGGATAGTTTACACGTGCAACTGGGCGTAAAGCCCTCGGGACACTGCACAGAGCGTCAGGGAGACACTGCTCTGCCCTTTTAGGAGGGTAACCAGAAACAGATACTGATCTGTGCAGTTGTGAACTCAAGAGGAACCCTCTTATTGCACTAAAAAGAGTGATCATCCGAGTAGGGCCTGGGGAGACACCCAGAAGTGTGCTGGCAGCAGCCAGCAGACGAAAAAAAAACAGAGTCTTTCAAGTAAGCATCTCAAAATGTCGTCCGAACGCATCTTGCGTTCTCATAGCCGTCAGGCACTCGATGTCGATTCCATAACCGAATTCCCACCTATATCTCCTGCTAGCTCGATAGCATCCCTCCCTGTAAGACCACCCTCCAGTGCCTCTGAGGCAGCAACAGAGTACCACTCTACTGCCGACGAGCTAAACTCCCTCCTTGACGAACTTGAAAACGTTAATCAACTCCAATTTTTCTGTTCGCAGATCCAGAGAAAAATTAACCTGCTAAATAACAAGCAAAAATCCCAAAAATCCACGGATAAAAGCTCTAAAAAAGCGATAAAATCCAAGAAAAATCCCGATTCCCGTCCCACAACCCCCCAAAATCACTCACAATCCACCGATACAGGAAGTAGGAGACCTGTACAACGCGCTAGAAGCGTCTCTCCTACCCCTGGAACCTCGAAAAACACTACAACAAACCACAAACCCACAAATAAACCCTCAAACCTACCTATAAACCCTCCTAGACCGGCATCGCCGGCTCAGAATGCCCCGAAAACGCAAAAAAATGCGCCGATTAACACTACCACCGACCCAAACGTGAAGAAAATCTTCACATATCGAATAGAAAACATCACAGATGACCTCAACTCACAATCAATCCTCTTCAGAGTACTTAACTCTAACGGGCTACTCCGTAATTATGACTCATTTGTAGTCAAGCCCCATCTAAAAACGGCTTTCCTGAACAGTCTTTCAGCTTTAAACGCAGCTGAACTTCAAACAAAAATACGTAACGTCAGTGGCAGAGACCTAACGGTTTCTTCCTCTGTCAGACGGAACAGAAACACACGAAAACACACACAACCTTCCACCCAGGTTAGTTTCCATCTAGTCATACGAGGGGTGGACAAAAATTTATCAAACGAGGAGAATGAAGAGCAACTTACAATCTCTAAGTTTCCCTACTCCAAAGTGGCGCGAATCATCTCGAAAGCCACAAACTCGCCCACTGCTCTAGTTAGAGTATTTACAGACTCCGAAACTCACTATGCTGAGGCTCTCAGAGATAAAATCCGCATCAACGGAGAGAGACTCACCTGTGAGATGCCATTATCAGCCACTGTTGCTCCTATCCGACCAAAATACTGTAGCAAATGCTGCAAAAGTGGACATCTCGCCTCTTCTTGCCAAGCGAGAACTCCACGATGCCCTAACTGTGGACAAGAACACAGTTCTAATCAATGCCCTAATCCACAAAACCCAAAATGCCCTAATTGTGGTGGTGACCATCCGGCGCATTCTCCGAGATGCCCGGCTAGGAGAGCGATCCCTGAGAATCCTGACCACATCCAACCCATCTTTCCTTATAGACAAGATCCTCCATATCCTCTCTCTCAGGATCTGAAATATCTAATTTATTATAACAATCTAGTACTAATGAACTTGTTCCCTGCTCGACGGCGAGACATAATGCAACCGTCGAACAATGTAGTACAGGCATTGTTCGGACATGTAGTTAACCCGCTGCAGAACGGGAACAATGTTGCATTCCGATTTGTTCCAGTATATTAAAGCAACTAGTTTATGAATAACAGTGTTTTAGGGACAGTTAACTGCCAGGGTGCCAGTAGAAAACACCACCTAATTAAACACCTCCTACATACCTATAATATCCAAATCCTATCACTTACTGACACCCTACTTAACCACACTCCCTCATTCACCAACTATAATGGTTTCCATCGCCCGAAGGACTTTGTATCTAGAGGGAATGGCATTCTAGTTAAAAACAATATTCCATGCACACCTCACATTATCCCTCCTAATGCCAATGTCCCAGATACTGACTTCCTGGCAGTTGATATACACCTAAAAAATAATGAAAAAATCACGATAATCTCGTATTATAGACATCTACATATGCCACTATCTGATGAGCTTTTTGAGTACTTCTCCACACTCAATAAGGCCATCCTATTAGGCGATCTCAATTCACGACACACACAATTCGGAGACACTTCAAACAATCAGGATGGTATTCACCTGACTGATTTATTACTAGAACTCCCCATAATTAGAATTGAGAATTCTAACCAAACCTATTTCAATCACAATGGAATGTCCATCATCGATCATATACTATGTACTGAAAACATGATAGGAAGACTCAATGATGAATGTTTCATAGATGATTCAATCACGTCAGATCATTTACCACTACTGGTAAACACAAATCTGACGGAACCACAAATAGACATTCCTATAAAAAGACGAGATTATCGAAGAGCCAATTGGGACCTTTTCAAAAACTTCATTAATAATAATCTACCCGACTTAGGCCATATAACTAACACTGATCAAATAGACACAGCTATAATTCAAGTAGATAGCATCATAACAGAGGCTATCGAAATAGCAATCCCACAAACCACGTACAACAAATATTCCCCGGCATTCCCGGCACGCATCGTAGCCAAAATAAAACAAAAACGCCGTCTCCTGAGGGAATATAAAAGGTACAGAGACCCACTAACAAAAACAGAATATAACAGGCTCTCTGCGAGTATCAGACTAGAAGTAAATGCGCTGAAAAACCAACAATGGAGAAGCATTACTTCGACGCTGGACTACAAAGAGGGCTCAAAATTCTGGAATTTGTTTAAAGTCCTAACAAAACAAAAATCACTCCCAATCTCACAATTAAAAATTGGAAATAACATTATTTCTACACCCAAAAACAAAGCGGAAGCGTTTAAAAACGTTCTCCAAAACACATTCCGTTCTCCGGATAACCCTAACTTTTGTGCTAACTTTAAAATTCAAACCGATCTACAAGTCCGTGAAATACTCAACACTCCAATCCGTCTTGAGGACATCATCAACAGTCCGATGATGGCCCCCACAGACGAAGAAACAATTAAAGAGCTGTGTTTCGTCAGTAAAAACACAGCTCCTGGCCCTAATAGCATTCACAAAAAAATGCTTAAAACAATTACCTCCGAGTATTTTCACAGTTATAAAGACTATAGTTAATGCATCCATTAAGTTTTGCTATTTTCCAACCTCATGGAAAATTTCAAACACAATAATGATTCCAAAACCAGGCAAATCCCGGACAAATCCTGAATCATACAGACCTATCTCACTATTAAATACACTAGGCAAGATTTACGAGAGACTCCTTAAAAAGAGACTCGTAAACTTCCTAGAAGAAAACAATATCATCCCTAATTTTCAATTTGGATTCAGGCCGGGACACTCAACCCAAAACGCATTAACAGAAGTGGTCTCTCATATCTCACAGTGCATTAATTTCAGAAATCATCTTGTTGTAGGCACGTTCCTCGACATCCAAAAAGCATTCGATCAGGTCTGGCACACAGGCCTGATAAGAAAGCTACAATCAATTGGATTGCCACATCCCTTTATAATATTAATGCACTCTTATCTATCAAACAGAACGGTCAGAGTTAAAGTAGCGAACGAAGTTAGCGAACCATTCACTCCTGAAGCAGGAGTCCCTCAGGGTTCCGTATTGGCTCCCATATTATATAACATATACACTTCAGATATACCTCAAGATCCGAGAGACTCCGTAAAAACCCTTCTGTATGCGGACGATACGGCTCTTCTCTCCATAGGCAGGAGGCCAACGGTATTCAATAGGGCTCAAGAACAGCTTAATTATATTAATAACTGGTGTGCAAGGTGGCGAATAACAATAAACGCGGATAAAACACAAAATATCGTGTTTAGACATCCGACGTACAGAAAATCCGACTTTCCGCCCTTATACCTAAACCAGACGAGGCTCGAACACAAATCCTCTGTGACCTACCTTGGAGTTACAATATCTAAAACTCTAAGCTGGGACGCGGAGGTTTGTAATGTACTTAAGCAAGTAGGACGACGAGCAGCGTTACTGGGTGGTATAAACGGAAAATTCGGTGCCACAAACAAAGCGACACTATTGCACACATATAAAACCTTCATAAGGCCAATTATTGAATACCATGCTCCTTTGTTTACGACATTAAAACGTAGACAAAGGAACAAAATCCTAGCATGCGAGAGAAAGATCCTTCGTAAAATATGCAGAAAGGTTAACTTCTATCCATCAGAATTAATACACATAGTTGCTAATAACATAGACAAAATCACAACCCGAATCCTATCCCTAGGCAAGAGATACACCTTGCGGACTATCCAGGGTCGCAATACCAGGGCCCAGAGAGTTCTCAAGATGCCTTGCCATCCTAGAGGGCACATAGCAGTCAGAAAACCTAAAAATAAAGTTCCACATCTCCCATCCGTCCTACTTAACATCGTAGGCACGGATCTCCCTGATGACTACTATGATGTCCTCGAATCAACTCCTTATGAGTACCGCGTAAATAACTAAAAGGACAGGGCGAGTTGGTTTCTGTGGTTCCCAACTCATTGCACAATAATACCTGATCCTAGGTGAGGTTGTAGCCACAGCTATCCTCCACGTTTGAAAAAAAAGGCCAAAACAATCTGCTAAAGAATTGTTTATTTTTTAAAGAGTTGAGGTATTGAAATTAACCGCCAAACCGTTGAAGAAGATGTCCAAAGTAACAGCATCGAGCCGTCCCCACCCAGGCAATCAAACACCAACCGAAGCAGAGATACGTAAGCCCCTCCTAATCCGCCGACCGCATACGCTGATACCGCGACAACCAACCCCGTGAAAGCGTCGCTTGGCTCATTTGCATAATCCTCCGGACGACGAATTACAGTGCAATACACTGGTTCAGACGCTGGAGGGGACGTAGATGGGTCAATAAGCGACAACGGCGAATAACGGAGAGGTTGACGACAGGTATTAGCATAATTAACACCAACCACCGGCGACTGCTGAAAATCCGATAACCGATGCTTGCCCCTGGCGCGCTCAGCCGTTGTCGAAATTACAGTGCAATACACTGGTTTTTACTTCGGCTATAAGCGCGCTAGAGAATTAAAAGCAAACGGATAGTTGGATTAAAGTAGTCGAAGAAATAAAATAAAGTTACATACGCCTAATATGCAATGACAAGCGGCAATACCAATTCTCAGCCTTAAAACCGATTCTAGTCCTGACATTAACGGCAAAATAAGACCCAAACAAACAAAATTCCATTCCCTGAAGAGGCAAAGGCCTAAAGCGGGGGCTCTCGCAAGAGAGAAAGTTACGAGACTAGCAGTACATTGTCCATGACATAAAGCGTCTAGATACTATTCAAGTTACATTCCCCATTAGAGGACATTCGTATCTAGAATGTGATAAAAACATGGGCTTGATAAATTTGAAGACTAAGATGGAACTACCCGTAGATTGGATAAATGTGTTAAAAGATGCAAGAAAAAAGCCGGAACCGTTCAAAGTTGTAGACGTGGACCAGACATTAACGAAACAGTGGACTACATTTCTCCAAGAAAAATTTATTCGTAAGTGTCCAATAGCTCTGCAACAAGTAAGAGAACTTCGATTGGTGAAAGACAAACGCGGATTGGTTTTTTACCGAACCACTTATAATGGCATTTGGGAAAGCAAGCAAATAACAGGTAGATCAATAAAATCTCTTGTTCCAAGAAAAATGAAAGATGGCGAATTTGAGCTACCAAGTCAAGCATACCATAGACCATTACCGATTTCCCAGGCTAAGTACAACGATTTACAAGTTTTAAAACGATTTTGTCTTCAAAATGCTCAAGAATTTTACGAAACATTGCTATACAAATGAAAAATCTCTTTGTAGGCTTATGTAGAAAGTGGACAACGTTGGTTTTTAACAAGTTATTTGTGACGTTAACGTGCTTTTTTATTTTTTCAACAAAATCTAATAATGTTAAGTTCGTATTCTTTTGTTTAGATATTAATAATATAGTAATAAACTACTTAAAAATATTTGTATGCAGTTTTATTTATTTCTAAGATCATAACCAGCAGATTAGTCACGTTGATTAACTTTTCTCTGTAAGTTACTTTTGTGACATCGTTTGTTTTTTCCCCTTACCCTTCATATATACTTCATTATAAAACTTCTTATTACCAGCGTGAATTTAAATCGATCAACATGCGAAATAAAAGAAGAAAAATGTTGGATGCTAATGAAGTTATTCCTTGAAAAGCTATACGATCAGCCAATTGCTTTAAAAGAAAACAAATAAAAAGATCTCAAAGATTTATACATAGTACTAAAATTACTGTAACCGTGGTAATCTTTAAAATTAGATTTTCTCGAAACTTGGTTTTGGAAGATACGACACTTGTCATCTCAGGGTGCGATGTGACAATCACCACAGATATTTGGACATATGTGTCAAATGAGTCTTCCATATGTGTATCTTGTCACTTTGTGGATTCCCAATCTGAATTACAAAGAGTAGTTTTAGCGACCAATGTAATCAATGAAAGCAAAACTGCTAGAAATATTGCAAGAGTTCTAAGAGAAATTTTTGATGAATGGAATATCTTTGAGAAAATATCGTTCATAGTTACGGATAATGCAGCTAACATGCTAAAAGCATGTGAATTATTACAAAAACCCCATATTCCATGCTTTGCTCAGTCATGAAATTTGGAAGTGCAAACTTCCAAATTAATTTAATTCAACCACTTCTAAAGAAATGTAAAGACATTGTACCTTTTTTAAAATCTAGTCCCACAGCGACATTAAGATTTAAAGAAGAACAGAGGCAATTTTGGAATAATTATGAAAAAAATAAGGAACCTTACAAATTGCTAAGAAGTTCCAACTAGAAGTTCCATCAAAAAGATGGCTTTAGAAGTGTTATAAATGCCTAGCAAGCATCCTGCTTCTTAGAGCAAGAACTAGGAGTTATTATACATGAACGTGGACAAACGAATATAAATGATGAAAATTTCAGAGAAGACACTCAGCTTAAGACAACTAAAAGCAATTTATTTGCTTTTATGGAACAGAGAAAGAAAGATAAAAGCAGGAATATAAAAGCTGATGCAATAATAATTAAAAGGCAGTATCTCGAAAGACAGAACTCCGCACAAGAAACTGATCCATTATTGTTTTGGAAGGTAAGCCATTCTTTTGGTGTTGAACTGAAAACTAATTTATGAATTTTAGTTGAACGAGACCGTGATCATGGGCGCCCATAGGGGGCAGTTGCCCCCCCCTCCTATCATTAGTAATATTATTTAAAAAATCAGTATGTATGTAAGTGTATTTAAAAAAAATACATTATTTACGCATATTGTGGCGAGAAACTTGCAACAATACCTCAAAACAGCAAACAACCGGAAACTAATCTAGCTAAATACCGATAAATGCGGTAGGTACTTCCTTAACAATGCCTCGAATGCAAAGAGGGATTTTGAGATGTCGTAGGTATCAAGCCTTAATTGGTAGAAAGTGTACCTGTACCAACAATTTTAAACTTTATATCGTCCCATGTCAAATGCAAAATTTACTCTCACAAAAAAATATCCGCTTATAAATGCTACACGTTTTTAGTTGTTTGACTTAAACATTTTGGTATAGTGGCCTATTCGCATAAGAAATACCACAATTAAATTTCAATTGAAAATTTAAATCCTCTTATCAATATCTGTAAATTTTTCCCTGTAATCAGAAAAGGTTTTTGTTTCCTATGCCCGTTTTATAGAAATCATCTTCTTAAAATTTGTCAATACGTTCCTTGTGTTAATTTTCGTTCTTTGAATTTTTCAATGTAATTTGAATATTCTTTCTTAATTATTTTCTAAAATCTCTAATCTTCCACTTCCCGTAATGGCTTGATAATGATCTGTTCAAAATTCAACTTATCTGTATTTTCTCAGAAAGTAGGTAGGAGGATAGACTCGGGAAGATAGAAGTTTGGGAATATGATTCATAACTTGACGATGCGCAGTGATTCTTATTTACTAGGGTTACCATACCATGAAAACGTGCATGGAAACAGCCAGTTTGCTGTTCGCCAGTGTGGTAGTTAGAAGAGCGTTACGTATCTCAGCTCAGAGAGTGTTGAGTTGTGGATTTAACGTCTGCTGAACTGATAGAAAACATCGATCGTGGTAGGTAAGTATTTTTATAGATCCCATATTAAAATGTTTTATAGTACGGAAGAGATTGCGTTGCGTTGCACTATTTCTGGGAATTTTATACTGAATAACTTAATTTAATTTATTAATCAGCATAACGAGCATCAGTTGCTTGTTCCGTAGCGGAGCTGAAGATGATAACGAATAAAAGTTAAAAAAAAAAAAAGAATGTTGACATGTTAACTATGTGTATGCAAAATTTCATGTCAATCCAAGCGGTACTTTAAAATTCTTAGCAAAAACTGTGAGTGACTGCACTATTATAAAAGATACCAACTTTCATGTGCTGTTTAATTGTACATTTTTACCAATACTTGAACAGCTGACGTTTAAATTCGTAAACTATTAGGGGCAAACTGTTATTAAATAAAATTAGTAATCAACGCGACCTCTTGTACTGCTGGCCTGGTAGTACTGGCCTAAAATAGATTTCTAAAAAATGTGTTCATACTTATTTTAAGTTGCAGAAGGAATCTTACTGAACATCAGTGGTTAATTTCAGTGGGAACGCAAGGGAACGGCGTTCCCTTACCTCCCAAGAGTGCCGGAACGCAAGGGAACGCTTTTAAAACTACAAGTTTTAGTTAAAAAAAATTGTAGGTAGGATCAATATTAGGCTATGCTTTGTTTGCGAGTGACTCGTACGTAAGCAGATAGTAAGCGCCCGTACAAGCAGTTGTGAATTGTGAGCTGTGCTGTGAAGAGTCTTGCACGGAATCAGGCAGGAGGAAGGTGACGGGCGAGTCATCCTAGTTCGCGCCTGCGCCTCTCAATAACAAAGCAATACCCACCCCACCCCCTTCCTTTCCCCCTCCATTCCTTCACCGCCCCAGTGATCACAAGTGTGTTGACCATGGACGTATAAATAAAGATGGACCGGTCTATTTACATATTTACTTAAAGTCATGAGATATTCACAGTCAAAGGCACAAATCCCTAATTTGACGTTGTCATATTATTTTTTTTTCCGAGTCAATCTTCGAAATAATTTTCGATTTTTAGTATAATTTATTTTTAATCTATAAGTAAAAATATATTATCTACTTAGTATAAACTATTTTTAGATATACTCATTTCGCAACCAAGGAATTAAAAGAAAAAAATTAATTTTTTAATTTATTAAAAGAAAATATATTCTGATAATCTTAACTTTTGTAAAACTTGGCATCATTGGTAATATCAACCAATCCTAGCGATTTGACGAAAAAGAATATGGCGTTGTATTGTTTACGTTCAAGTTGATAATTTCCTTTTTGTGACTTATATACCATAATTTACTATATTTTTTCAACTTATCACTAACTGGATAAGAGAAGAACATACTCAATACCCTGAACAGGTTAATGTGTGGGGAAGAATTTTTTAAACTTTTTATTGTTTGTGTGTTATTTTAGTTTAAATAAAATATTATATAAAGTAATTTACGATTCTATTTACTCCATCTTTATTCTTTTGTGTAAATTAATTTTTATAAATATATTTCTATACACTGAAAATTAAAATTATTCACCGTTTGTTGTTTCTCACTTATTCAAAATATTTCATATGTTTACGATACTAAAAATAAAAGCAATCAAACCAATAGTCATTATTTATTCAAGTGGAAAAACTGTTTCAAATAACTTTCAAATATTGAAAGGTACGCCGCTGACTTAAAAGGATATGTCACAGTCTATCACCTCGTCTCTTTCCCCGCGCCTACAAACTTTTCGACTTTAAATTTAGGTGAGCAGAGTGCAGATCATGCCTAGTCCATCTTTATTTATACGTCCATGGTGTTGACTAGTTGACTTGACCTTGGTGTGTTTCGCGTTTAAGTTACAAGTTGCATCGCATCCCATCACGCTTAAGTTCGTTTTTGAGGCGCAGGTCGTTGATTGTGTTCGTGTTTATGCTTATTAGTGCTGGTGCAGCTAAATAGTTTCCTAATTGACTATGACTACCAGAAAAATTGTTGATTTTTTAAACCTAACCCTAAGAAACAAAAAGGTTATGCGAATAATGAGAACTGCAGTTCGGAAGCATTGACTACAACTTCAATTGTTGATAAGATAAAAAAGAAGACGCAATCGGGATCAATGAGGATAATTGCGATTACCATTCCCCTTCGACTTCCTCGTCGGTCAAAATAGTATCCAGGTCGGAGGGTTTGGGATCTGATGCAGACGAAGCTAAGGTTAGTAATAAAAATAATGATTTTGTTAATAGGGGTGAACAGCCAGTTTGTTGGTCTGAAGAACAAATTGTTGAATTTAAAGCTAAAAATCCATGGTTAATTGTGAACAGAGAACTAGGTTGCAACGTTTGCCGTAGTGTGAGTACTCTAGGTGCAGAGAAAACGAAGGGCCTAAAGATTAGCGAAGAGTGGGTTTTAGGAACTGTTACCGCTTATGGAAACAATAAAAAAGACCAGCAATCCTCTCTTAGGAAAAAGATATTTTTACACCGTGGGTCTCGAGCTTATTCTTTGGCTGAAAAAATACGAAAATCGAAAATATCTTAAAAGGCCTTTACCAAATACCTCTGGATCCTTGGCTGATGAGCCTGCTTCGAAAAGGACACCAAGTTTGGAAGTTAAAAATCCGAATGCTGCTAAATCAAAAAATATAACTCCTAATATCGCAGCAGGAACGTCAAGTGAAATTTCCGGTTCGGTACATATTGAAAACTTTGAGTTTGATATTGGTGATTTTATTGATATAACTATGGCTAGTAATCTAACGGACTCACAAAAATATAATTTAATTACAAAAATACCTAATCCAGATAGAAATTTTAACTTTAAGGAAAATTGCAATAATGCCCAAAAAGGCAGGTACTTTAAATACGAATGGTTTAATCAATTTCCGTGGATAATTTATTCAAAAAAAAAATACAAGGAGCATTATGCATCAATTGTGTGTTATTTAGATCGCCTGTAAAAAGGGGATATCAAAGCCTTTTCATTTGTAAAGCTTTTGATAAATACAAAAAATTTCACGAATATGCAAAATCTCATGAAAATTTCGAATGGCATAAAGATAGTCTTATAAGATCTAAAAGTTTTATTGATGTAATATCGCAGAAAGTCTCAGTGTAGATTTGCAATTAAATAAAGCAGTTCATTTAAAAATTGAAGAAAATCGATCTAAATTGTTTTTTATTATTTCAACAATCGTTCTTTGTGGAACGAGCGATTTAGCATTGCGTGGAAAAGAATCTAACGACGGAAATTTTGTAAAACTTCTTAATTTCAGGGCCGAATTTGGTGACACTCGTCTAATAGATCATTTAAAAAGTACAAGTGGCTAAGCAAAATATACTTCACATAGAGTTCAAAATAAGCTAATAAATATATGTGGCTTAGTTGTTCGACGGCAAATTATCGAAAAAATAAACCATCCAAACACAATCGCATTTTCCTTGCTTGCCGATGAGACTGCAGATATATCTGGAGTCGAACAACTATCTATTGTCATCGAATGCCATAGTCCCGCCTCGAATTTTCCCATTGGCTCTTGACCTGGAAATTCCTATTTATCGCTCGAACGGCACATATAAATATTGGCGATTTTCAGGTCAGCCAGGTCAGTCCCTCACGGGCCCTCCGAGAGCTTAGTGCTTTTGGGGCCCTGCTTCCTGCTGTTCCAATTATACTCTGTGGCTGAGATATTATTCAACTACAATCTGATGTAAGAAATATCTTGTCTTTTTCAAGACAAGCCTTCAGAAGACCACGACCTGATGCTTTATTTCGACTTGGTGTACGTTTGTCATATAAGAAATATCTTGTCTTTTTCAAGACAAGTCATCAGAAGATAAATATTTACAAGTCCATACCCAGTAAATGGACTTGGGTAGAAGAGCTCTCGACTGCGATATTCGAAGCCCTCTACAGAGCACCCGGGGAGAACAGAAGGTGTATAGACCCGTATTTGTTCCCCCGAGGTAACACTATTGGGATGAGATATGTTGAAAAACAAACAGTTAACGGAAATATAATTCATGAAGATTTTTTGGATTTCGTACCATTAAATGAATTAAATGCTAAATCAATAGCACTTGAAATTTTAACATTTCTTTCAAAAATTGATTTAAATGTAGAAAAATTGGTGGGGTTGGGATTTGATGGATGCGCGACTATGGCTGGTCAAGAGGGTGGTGTTCAAAAAATAATTAGAGAAAAACATCCCAAAGCATTATTTTTTCATTGTGCCTCACACAAATTAAATCTGGTTGTTAATGATTTAAATACTGTTAGAGAAATTCAGAATTGTGTGGGAATTATTAAAGATGTCATCAAATTTTTTCGTGATAGTACTTTGAGACGGCGATTAGCACCAAACATGCCTTTGTTATCCGAAACTCGCTGGTCATCAAAATACAAATCTATTCGAATATTTTCAGAAAATTTTATTGAAATCAAAAATGTTTTAGAAACAATAATAGCAGATAACAAATTTAATTGCTCAACAAGATCAAGAGCACAGCAGCTTTCATGTGCCACATCTTCCACTTTTATAATTTCCCTAAATTTGATTTCCAAATATTCTTCTTTCTTAGAACCCATAGTAAACATTTTACAAACTAAATCAATAGATATGATGGCAGTTAAAAATCATATAGTTATTTCTTGATATAATAACAAAGCACAGACAAGAAGCGGAAACAACTTTTAAAACAATTTTTGAAAAGAGTACAAATGATGCCGAATCTCTAAGTATTACCCTTGAAAAACCACGAATCGCTCCTAGAAAGCAAACACAACGGTCAAATCATGCGGTTAATTCTGCTGAAGACTTTTTTAGAGTGTCATTATTTATTCCGTACCTAGATTCTTTAATTAGTTCTCTTGGTGTCAGATTTTCAGAAGACAATAATCCTGGTATGTTATTGTATAACTTGCATCCCAAAAACATAATAAAATTAATTGAAGAAGACCTCGCCAAAATAATAGAAATCATAAATAATTTATACAAAATTACTAATCTAAAAGAACAGGCATCACTGTGGCTCTATTATTGAAAAAATCAAACCAATTTAGATGTAGAAGATATTTCAATGATAGAGCTACTAGACCATTGCTATAGAGCTACTAGACCATTTACCCAGCTATAGCCCAAGCTATAGAAATTTCTCTGAGCCTTCCTCCCACTACATGCACGATTGAAAGATCATTTTCAACTCTTCGAAGGGTTAAAACCTGGATTAGGTCCACTATAAGTAAACAAAGATTAGATGGACTATGTATGATGAGCGTTCATAGAAATAAAATAGAAAACAATCGAAATAATTTTATTAAAAAAGTAATGGATGAGTTTGGACAAAAGCCCAGAAACCTTCAGTTTTTATTTTCACAAGATACAGAGCACTAGCCTTCAATATCAAGTTTACTTTTTACGTTTTGTTGGGTTTAACATTTTACCATTTTAGATTCTATTGGGAAATTATTCGTTTCAATAAATTATAATACATACAATACTAACTGAAAAAAAAATGTTAATTTTTTTATAATAAATTATAACAAATAAATTTTTAATTAAATTTCTTCAATTGTTTACAACATAGTGCAAATTTTTAATGTCAAATATAAATAAGTTGGCACCCAGCGAAGTATTTGAAGATTGCACACATTTGACTATTTATGCAATTTCGGCTAAGCATGGTAGTAGAAGGGTGTACACCCTACCCTAACCCTTTCAACGTAGTACAGTTTTGAATATTTGTTTTAATTTCCTAGTAAAGGAAATTTTTCAATTCAGATATTATGTTACTTACATATTATTTAAACTACACTATTGTTTGTGTTGCATTTCGTATCTCAGAGTACCTGCTTTTTTTATTACTATTTTTTAACATCCTTGCTTAAAATTGATTTTTTTATTCCTACATAAAAAATTTTGTATAATAAAATTTGTATGTATAAAGTCATACCATAAAATATGTTGTTAATAATTTTTTGTTTAAGATTACTTTTACTTTTCTGGTATTTCTTTACTGTTTGTAAATCATGTTTATATTTTTGCATTTTTGCAATCGGCTATTTTAGTTTTTATTAAGTTGTATGGATAATAAAAATTTGAGTTGACTTGCCCCCCCCCCCCTGGATTTTGATATATGGGCGCCCATGACCGTAATGGAATTGAATCCTATGCAAAAACTGGCTAAGAAGTATTTCTGTATTCCAGGAACATCAGTTGAATCTGAAAGAAACTTTAGTTCCACAGGACAAATTTCAACAGATAGACGGTCCAGACTTCGAGCCAAATATCTAAATATGATCATATTTGTTATCAAAAATTCTTG
This sequence comes from Diabrotica undecimpunctata, assembly GCF_040954645.1. Lineage (NCBI taxonomy): Eukaryota > Metazoa > Arthropoda > Insecta > Coleoptera > Chrysomelidae > Diabrotica > Diabrotica undecimpunctata. The sequence continues at coordinate 64,701,862 of NC_092811.1, forward strand.
TCTGATGTAATAAAATAAAAAAAATTGCTATAAGGTTACTTGTATTTTTATTACATTAAAAATTCTAACGCCCGATTGCATAATGACAACAGTACACTTTAACTAATGTTCACTTTACACTAAAGTGCACTATGGTGTTGCACCTGGTTTCATAATACCTACAGCTCTTTTCATTAGTAAAAGTAAACTTTAGTGTTTAATTTAGTAGGTTGGTAATGTCAATATTGCCGGGTTTTTGTCAAAATCGAAATAATCTTGTATATATTTTCTATCTTAAATTGTGTGTCTTCTTCTTCTTGTGCCACTCCTATCAGTAGAGTGTTTATGCCGGTTCCACCCGGCATAGGGAAATCAATGTGTTAGAGAGAGAGCGTTCTATCAATGTGTTGGAGAGAGACAGATGACGTCACATGCCCGACGCGCCGTGGAAGGAGTCTACTGACTTATAGTTCAACTTTTATCTGCTAGATGTCACTACTAGTCACTTGGCATCCGCCATTGTTGAACAATAATTTATAAATTATTTAGCTGCCAAATCTTGTTGACTAGCTGCAACTTTTATCCGCTAGATGTCAGTAGTAGTCACGTGTTATTAACCATTTTTCAACAATAATTTATAAATTATTTAGCTGCCAAATCTTGTATCAACGCCCATTTTTTAAATCCAAATTACAATTATTAAATAAATAAAAAATGCTACTAATATGGGGACTCAATCCAACAATTGTCTGTTATAGTGGCAGACGCTATATCAATTTAGCTATTTCGCTCTCACGTATATAGAATATATTTGATAAAGCGACTAAGTTTTTTGGTGAAGTAAAAAAATATTTAATTCAAATACATAATTTATAGAATTGTAATATATTAGTTAATAAAAAACATATTCTTTGGTATACAGTTTAATTAGATATGTATAAATACTTCATTGGAAAATGTTATTTCACAAGGAGTCCCGTTTTTATCTATAATATTGGTACTGAAAATATAATATATGCATTTTACATGTAATTGTATTTTCTGGACATTTAAAATAGTTTACTGCATAATGGTATTTTCCAAGGGAGTCCCATTTTTATCTATAATATTGGTGTCGAGAATTAGACACACATGCATTTTACATGCAATTGGCATTTCCGGATGCTGTATGTGTTGCGTTACTAAGTATTTGCTATTGAATAATTAGTCATGAACCAACACGACTTTCAAGAATAAACTGGAAAATGTTTAATATTAGATGCATGTGACGTCAATTAAGCCACAATATAAAATAGGATGCACGCCGGTTTTTCATTTATTGTGCTTTGTTTAGCAATAAGAAAAAGTTGTTTGTGTCTAAAAGTTGTGTCGTGACTAATATACCGAGGTAAGTTTTCTCTTTGTATGATTTTGTTTTTTAACTTGTATATTCACATATTTTTGAATTCTTTCTAAGAGTACACATCTCGATATTCGCCTTATTTGTTTTATTCGTACAGTATACATAATATTTCTCTATTTTCAGGCAGTATACACTATATTTCGATAAAAAAATGTTATTTTAGTGTTCTTCGATAGAAATTTCAAGTTTATTGCCATACCTATTCTTTATTTTCTAATATCTTGTTCTATTTTCGTTTTAATTTTTCGTTTTTGCTATTATCTCATACCAATAGTTTTAGTTCGAATTTCGTATGCAAACCAAGGAAAAATTGAAATACCGGTCATTCGCACAGTATACATATTATTTCTATTGTTATACAGTATACATAATTTTTCAACAAAAATGTTATTTTTAGTAATCTTATATAGAAATTTTAATTATTTTTCTCGATCTTCGTTTTATTTGTTTTTTCTCAATTTTAGTTTTATTCGTACAGTAGACATATTATTTCTCTATTTTCATGTTGTTTACACACTATTTCGATAAAAAATGTTATTTTAATGTTCTTCGATAGAAATTTCAATTTTATTTCGACACTAGACATATTCTTTCTTTTTTAATATATCGTTCTGGTATGTATTCGCACAGTATACATATTATTTCTATTTTTATACAGTATACATAATTTTTCAACAAAAATGTTATTTTTAGTAATCTTAGATAGAAATTTTAATTATTTTTCCCGATCTTCGTTTTTATTTGTTTTATTTCTCAATTTTAGTTTTATTCGTACAGTAGACATATTATTTCTCTATTTTCATGTTGTATACACACACTATTTCGATAAAAAATGTTATTTTAGTGTTCTTCGCTAGAAATTTCAATTTTATTTCGACACTAGACATATTCTTTCTTTTTATCTCGTTCTGGTATGTATATTTTTAACAATATATACTATTTCTTTTTTCATATGTATTTTTGATTTTTCGCTTTATTATTATCTCATGCCAATAGTTTTTAGTTTGAATTTCTAAATATATACAGTTGTGTATGCAAACCACTAAAAAAGTTGAAAGACAAACCATTCGTGCAGTATATATATTATTTCTATTTCTCTATTTTTATACAGTATACATATTTCGATAAAAGGGCCGACCATTCGTACAGTATACATATTATTTCTATTGTTATGCAGTATACATATGATTTCGATAAAAATGTTATTTTGGCATCCTTCGATAGAAATCTCGATATTATTCATACAGTATACATATTTATTCTTTTATAATCTATTCTATTCTACTATCTATTTTATTTTCGTAGCACGTTTTGTTCGTAACAATATACATATTATTTCTTTGATTTTCCGTTTTGTTATTATTTCCTAATAGTCTTAGTGTGAATTTTCTAAATATATAGATTTGTATAGCAAGTTAATATTTTCAGATGGATCTAGCAAAAATTAACGCTGCGTCTTCAGTTGCAGAGAGGAAACCGATAAAAAAATTAAAAGATCTACCAGTTGGACAGCCGTTTCCAATAGAGTCCGCAAAAGTGGTGAAGGGCAACTTTGGACCAGCAGTTTTGCTAGATTTGGGAACGGAAGTAGTTTTTCTGCCTCAGCGGGTGACGGAAGTGTACGAACCAGCCATAGGGACACTTTGTGGAGACAAATATTCTGTTACGTTCGAAGGAGAAGTAGACGTTGGTAAAAAAAGACTCCTATCATCGTTTAGGATAACCGAAAATTAACGTTTAGAAAAAAGGATAGGGGTGAGCAATTTTTTAATTTTTTTTCCAATTTGTTTGTCGTAAAGTGTTCTTTTATAAAATAAAATGTCTTCGAATAATATTGATAATATTATCAAACAAACGGACGGTGTTGTACTAGCAATTAAAAAATTACGAAAAATTTTATTTGATAATTTTACAATCAGAGATGCGGAAGTATGGCTTAAACGATTACAAAAACAAATTAAATTATGTAAGAAGGTAATTCGTAGTAGGAAACAAAACAAATTATCTGTAGGCACTTGTAGAAAAATAGAAACAAATTTGGGTCATTTTAAACATTTTAGAAAACTAATTTTAAATAGGCATATAGGGTCGGGTCTTCATTTAAAGTTGGGTCAGAGGGTTAAATGGGAAAATGTACAATCAAGCTTTCAAAGTAGAATCAAAACCGGAATTATAGCTAATTTACGTCATAAGGATTTGAATCAATTTTTAGGAGATTGTGTAGTTGTTTTTAAAAATAAAATCGGTAAAATTTTAAAAAACCACTCTGCACTTAAAGTAAATACAGCATTTTGTGGGGAGTTTATTAGAAAATCAGGAGATAATGAGATTTTGGAAATTAAATATTTTAATACTAAAAACTATGTTATTGATATATCAACTCAAATAGGCGAATGGTTCAAGGGAAATGTAGTAGATAAACTTTTAAACGAATTATCGGAATTTGCCGAAAAAGATTCGGGATTTGCATTAAATAAAATTATTTCTTTAGCTGTTAATATAAATAAATTTCAACTTGGAAATGTTTCATCTTACATTAGACTCCCAGAACCAATTTAAAAAAAAAATGCTTGTATAAACATTAAAAATACAGATCACAATTGTTTTTACTGGGCCATCGTAAGCGCTCTTCGGGCTCCTATTAATAAAAATCATGCAGAAGAAACCTCTTCATATCCATACTTTACAGAAGTTTTACAAACAGAGAATTTAGATAGTCCTATGCCGCTAACAAAAATTTCAAAATTTGAGAAATTAAATATTTCAGTTAATGTTAACGCTTTAGAATTAGTTCAAACAGACAAAACATTATTTTACACAGTATTACCTGCTAGATTAACGGAAAATAAACGGGACACACACGTTAATTTACTTTTAGTTCAAAATAAATATTATCCGCGCTTAAATGATTATGATGCTCCACCAGCTGATGATGATTGTAACGAAGATATTAAATACCATTATTGTTGGATTAAAAATCTTTCGCGTCTGGTTAGTAGTCAGTTAAATAAGAACAATCACAAAAAATTTATTTGCGATAGATGTATGAATTATTTTCATCAGCAAAATAAATTAGTTGAGCATGAAAAAGTGTGTTCTAAATTTAATAAATATAAAATTAACTTTCCAAAAGAGAGCCACGTCGAATTTAAAAACTTTACATATCAGCAAACTACTCCTTTTGTAGTTTATGCAGATTTTGAGTGTCAATTAGAAAATTATAACCAAAGCAACGTAAATTTAACTAAAACCGTAAAATATCAAAAACATGTTCCATATAGTGCCGGTTTTTATGTAAAATGCAACTTTGACGACAACCTTTCGTATTTCGATAGCTACCGAGGTGCAGATTGTATGGATTGGTTTGCGAATCGTATGGCTGATGTTGCGAAATTTGTAAACTCAAAAATAAAAACAATTACGCCTATGATTGAAAAACCAAATGCAAGTACAGCAACATCGTGTCATATTTGCAGTAAAAGTTTTTCGATCAAAGACATAATCGTTAAAGATCATGACCATTTCAGTGGGAAATTCAGAGGTTTCGCACACCAAGCATGTAATCTGAACTTTCGAAAATTGTTTGTAGTGCCTATTATATTTCATAACCTCTCTGGATATGACTCACACTTTATGATTTCAAATTTATGTAAAAAAGGTCACTTGAGTGTACTTCCCATCAACAAAGATAAATATATCTCCTTTACGCTGCACTCAGATGAAAATAACATTAAATTACGATTTATAGACTCTTTTCGATTTATGGGGGCTTCTCTTGATGAATTAGTTTCAATTTTATCTGATTCAGAAAAGAAAATTTTACAGAGGGAATTTCAAAATTTAGATGAAAATAAATTTAAACTACTAACGCGTAAAGGAGTTTTCTGTTACGATTACATTGATTCTTTAGAAAAATTAAATGAAAAAGATTTGCCCTCAATTGAAAAATTTTACAATAAATTAAACGATGAAACTATAAGTGATGAGAAGTATGCTCATGCACAAGCTGTTTGGCAGCATTTTAATATTCAAACTATAGGGGAATATTCCGATATTTATTTAAAAACAGATATTCTGCTTCTTGCTGACGTTTTCGAACAATTACGTAAAAAATGTTTCTCTACCTATGGTTTGGATCCTGCGTGGTACTATACAATGCCCGGATATACGTGGGACTGTATGCTCAAGTATACTGGGTGTAGGCTAGAACTACTAAAGGATCCAGACATGGTGTTGTTTTACGAAAATGCGATAAGAGGTGGAATATCCGTGTGTAGTAACCGATTTTCGGAGGCCAACAATAAATATATGTCTGAATACGATCCTAAAAAGCCTTCCAAGTACCTTATGTACCTGGATGTAAACAATTTGTATGGTTTTGCAATGGAGCAGCTCTTACCCTACGGAGGCTTCAAATGGGTGGATGATGTAACACCGTTTGATGTAACATCAATACCCGACAACTCTGATATAGGATATGTGCTACAAGTTGATCTATCATACCCACAAGAATTGCATGATAAACATAAAGATTTTCCGTTTGCAGCCGAACGCAGCGTACCGCCCAGTGGCGGAGTAAAATTGTCGAAATTAATGACAACACTTAACGATAAAAAAGAATATACTGTTCACTATAAAAATTTAAAACAAATGCTAGCTAATGGATTAAAGTTAACGAAAATTCATAAAATTTTACAATTTAAACAGGGAGCCTGGTTGAAGCCCTACATCGAGCTAAATACTCGAAATAGGGCTATAGCTCGAACAGATTTCGAAAAAAATCTATATAAATTAATGAACAACGCTGTGTTCGGCAAAACCATGGAAAATATAAAAAAACACCGTATTTGCAAAATTGCCAAATCTTGGGGAGGTCGTTATGGCGCCGCAAACTTAATTTCAAATTTTCGATTCCATAGTTGCACAATTTTAGAGGAAAATCTGGTGGTTATCGAATTAAAAAAGCTTGAAGTAACGTTTAATAAACCTCTGTATGTAGGGCAGGCAATTCTAGACCTCTCGAAGACAGTCATGTATGATTTTCATTACAACTATATGTTACCAAAAATGGGAGCAGATAGGTGTAAGCTTATGTACATGGACACCGATAGTTTTGTCTACGAGTTACAGTGTGAGGATGTATATGAGGAGGTAATTAAAGCTGACTCTGATAAATTCGATACTTCAGATTATTCGGAAAATAACATATATAAAATACCAAGAAAAAACAAAAAGGTGCCAGGTCTAATGAAAGATGAAAACAACGGTAAAATTATGACACATTTTGTTGGGCTTCGAAGTAAAATGTATAGTTACAAGGTGCAGGGTGGGAAGATCGTTAAAAAATCTAAAGGAGTTAAATATAATATTGTTAAAAATAAAATTAAATTTGAGGATTATGTTGAATGTTTAAAAAATTTTAAAGAAAAAACAGCTACACAACGCTGTATTAGGTCATATGCACATAACGTCTATTCTATCGAACAAACAAAAATTGGTTTAAGTCCGTATGATGATAAACGCTATTTAATTCCGAACAGTTTTGACACGCTTCCGTGGGGTCATTACAGTATTTTAGAATAAGCCTTTTTTTTGTTATAGATGAACGTTCCAATATTATTAACATTATCTGTTAAAAAAATTTGTGAATCAATAACATCAGCAGCAGATTTTATGCTACAATATCCGCTACCATGGAAATTAACCAAGACAATAGTGGTATATTATCCTAAATTTAAATGGCGTTTTATGATAAAGAAAGCTAAAAATGATTCTGATCATTCATATGAAAGACTTAACTATATTACATGTTCCAAAGAAATAGATCCAGATTTAATTAATACTATATTAGGAAAATCCGATTGGGAGTATGTTTTTGAAAATTATTCTAGTTATTGCGTATGGTCAAGTGGATATTTCCTTCAACAATATCGTCTTAAAGTATGCAAAAGGTGTTTTTATCAATTTAAAAAAATACATGAATATTTAAATAAATATATATTTGTTTGCTATGACCATTCTCACGAGGTTTACGATATCCATGATATTATTAAGGATGTGTACCAACAAAAATATTATTGGTGTCATAACTGTTTTGAACGTGTATTATTTAAAATAAAAGATACCGATTCTTGTATAGATGACTTACATGAAATGCCTAGAAAAACCAGATTTGATGATTCAGATGTAGATTGTGATATTGACTCATTTGAAAACAATTATTAACTTTTTTCGACAAACAAATTTAAAAAAAATTAAAAATTGTTCATTCCTATCTAAGTTAATGTTTATATTATATTTTGTACATATATTATTGTAAATAAAAAAATGTCAAAATAAAAAAACTTTATAATAAAATATTCTTTATTTTAATTTACATTTTCCCAATACAAATTCCCATTTAGACATTAATCATTCATAAAATAAATTTACTTTAGATAATAAGGATTTCAGTTGTTTTATTAATCCATTATCAGGACAAGGGAACCCTAACAAATTCCAGTTAAAACTACCTTTTTCAACGACACTTCTTGTAAATTCATTAAACTTGTAATAAATGTTTTGCTTTAAGAAATATATATGCCCATCAATGTAATTAAATGCTGATGTAATATCATTTGGTATTCCTGGAAAAACGTCACTTATACGTCCTCTTGAGATAATGCCTTTATCATTAAATTCAATAAATGAACCATCAAAACAAACAAATTTTTTTCCTGAATTTGTTTGAAATAAACCAGCAATACTTCTTGCGTTATTAACTTCAGGTACCATGTTATCTGTATGAATTCTTAAGCTAGGAAATGCTGCTGCGTATATACGATTCCTACTTACACCAATTAAATCTCCATTGGTGCTTTGAAAAACATGTGTTACGTTCGTAATTCCCCTTGGCAAATATCTTATAAATTGTTCAGCATCGGTGGGTATCTTTTCATTATTTAAGTCATATTTCCGTATCAGATCCTTACTTACTATGTACATTCGGTATGCTGGAAATGATGGAGCGTATGCTAAAAATATTAAATCTGGGTATTCCAATTCACATACATTCGTTATGACATTTTGCATCGATTTATTACTCTTGGCTATTGTGGTTGTCTTACTCCTAGATCTTTCTGTTGTGGTTGTCTTTAAAGTTGGAGAACTGCTCCTTGTAACACCAGCTTGAGTTGGAATCGATGTGGATTTACTTTTAGGTCCATATAACTCTTCTAAGCCCCTTTTGTCATCTTCAGATATGTTAGTAGGTAGGGTTTGATAAAACGGATACATTACAGCTTTCTTATCGCTACTATGGGATAAACCTAAAGCGTGACCAACTTCATGAAGAAGGACAGCAAAGAAATTTGTTCGACCTTCTGCTGTAGAATTCAAACTGAAATCCCATGTTAGGTTGCTATTCATATGAATTTCTATGCATCCAGATGCTGGAGGAAAATAAGAATGTGCTAATACACCACTTGTAAATTTAAAAGGACAGTCGCTGTTACCCTGGCAATTATATCGAAAAGAGTGCTGCTTTGGAACGACTGTTATTGTTATATCTGGATTTGGAATTGGAACTTTCAGATAAGTAAACTTAAATTTTGATGCTTTTTCCCATATTTCAAATACTCTTTTAGAGACTGCCAAAGCTTCAGGGGTAAATTGCGGAAAATACCATTTTAAATCAAATTTTTTCCATGCTGATTTTACAGCGTAAGCATTGTCTCCTTGTGTACATCTTGGTTTCTGCATTAACGCCATTGTTTCTCTATTTAATTTTCCATCCACAGGTAAATTATATCTTTCTTGAAACTGTTCTAGTATTTCAGTAATATCAGTGTGTGCAGTTTCACTTGTGGTGATATAACCATATTGTTCTAACCATGACACCGCATTTGTCTCGTTAAAATTTTCACCTAAGCAAAAACTTACGATGCTAGTTGCTATGCGCAGAACAACTTTATTGATATGCATCTCGAATGATACTGGTTCAAATAAGAAAGTATTAGTTTGATATAAGTAAAATTTGACACTTTTTGACCCCGCCAGCCCGACTGATCTTATTTTTAATTTTAAATAAATAAAACAACAAATACATATTTTTTAAAAGCTTTATTAAATTCTTTCAAGATCATTAGCGATCCTATGTTTACAGAAAAATATAAGTTGCCCTAACGCTATATGTTGTAAAGTATATCCTTCCCGTGTAAATGTATACAATTTTTGAATGGCGTCTACAAACGTATAATTTTGATTACTAAAACTATTTCGAACAATATTAAGCGTATTATAATAATAATTTGAAAATTCAATAGTCTCTAGCATGGATATATACGGTGTTAAAAGTTCGTTATTTGCTTCTAAAAGGGTGTTCACTTGCATTTCTGAGAGACAAACGTTAATGTCGTGCTTGGTTATTTCGAGGAATTTCATGTTGTCGTAGATTATTTGTCGAATTCTACAATAGTCACCACACTGAATTTCAACAGGATTATCAGGAACGGTCACGTTCTCATAGAAAAAACTATTCTTATTGAGTTGGGTAATTAATTGTTCCCATTCCCATGTACTGAAAGATATTTTCTGCCATGGTGACTTCCACATAATTACAGCAGGAGTATATGTTCTGGCTGGACTTAGACCACATCCAAGTTGGTATGATCCATTTAACAAATGTGTGTACAGCAGATAATGGGTCTCGTTCTTGGCTGCTTCTTCGTACTTTTCTAGAAGAGCATCCAACTCATGATCATAGTCTTCACATACGATTGATGTTTCGGATGATGGTGAAAGAGTGACATCATACTCGCTGCCGCTTGAGTCTCCAGCATCTTGGGAATACATTTTTACTAGCTAACTGACTGTAACAAACTGAGAAAGAAAAACGTGTTTCTCCTCAATTTTTCATACTTCTGTTCCCCCCACCCTTTTAGATAACGGCGTCATTATTAATCCAACTATTATATTTTGCATCAAGGCCAAGCCATTTGACGTACATTTTGTTATTTTTACGACGTAAAACTTTTTCGACTAAGTAAATATCGGGATTGGCTGTTTTCTGCAATTCTTCATCATAAAAGGCCCCTTTGATCGGTGCACCTTGCATGTCTTCGAGCATATACGTTGCAGGGTTGGTAATATTGATTTTAGTAACTTTGAATAATTCTGTTGTCCAACTTGGAACGTAACCCTTGTCGAATAACATTTTGGTTTTGCTGATGCGTACAATGTCGCCTACTTTAAATTTTCGTGGACCTGCGATTTTTAAATGCGTAAACTTGTTTTTTAAAATCTCCTTTTCATTGGTTTTGTTCACTTGTGATGGTTTGTACCCTGTTTTTGAATGTTTTGTATTATTGTATTCAGACGTAACTTTGGGTAATATGTCAATCCACTTGTATGTACCGTGTAAGCTGAAATACTTGTATAGTTTGGATTTCAACGTTCTAATGACGCGTTCAGCTATGGCTGCTTTCATAGTAGTAAAAACAGAGTAGTGGTTTATTTTATGTTTTTTCATTAAATTTTGAAACTTGTTGTTGTAAAATTCAGTTCCCTGATCCGACTGAAGATTTTTCGGTATTCGTTTACTGTGTTTAAGTATATCTGAAAATGCTTGAGTTAGCTCCTCACCCGTTTTTGTCTTTAATGGACGAGTCCAAAGGTATTTCGAGAAACAATCAATAACAACTAAAATTAATTTAAAATTTCTATTGTTATGAGAATGAGATCGCATTTCAGCCAAGTCCATCTGCCATGAATCGTCTAAGCCTTTAATGATTGTACGTCGTCTCGGATAATTTTTTCGTGCTTGCTTATGAAGCTCGTTAACTAGTTGTATCTTCTCTTTGGAATACGCCATGTCTACCTTCTAACGCTTTAACTCTTTGGACTAAAGGGAGTAAATATGTGTTAAATATAGCAAGTGAGTCTTGTATTTCTTTTACTGCTGCAGATAAACGTTCATCCAGCTCGAACAAAGTCTTTGACAGATCTGATACTCTACCATCTAATAATGATCTCATATCTGATTCATCTCGAATACTTTTTTGCCATTGCTCAATATCATGAATTCTATTGGCATTTATTGTTTGCATATTTAACTGTAACTCGCTTCGTAATTTATTATGTTTTTTACTTTTTATCTTTTTTACATCAGACATCTTTACTCTTCCAAACCTTTTTATCTTCTAACGCTTTAAGTCATTGTTTCCTAGTCTTTATATGATTTTTTCTCTTTTGGATGTAATCTTCTATTACCTTAAGACGATTTTCATGTGAATTAAGATCCATTGTTTTAATCTTTTTTTCTATTTCCAAAGTTTTCAGCATATTTTGTGCACTTTGGTAGGCAGCATCTGTAATGTTCTTCTTCATTTCACTTTTATATATATCTAAATTATTTTTAAAGTCATGTACTTGTTTTGTTAAATCAGATATTTTCAAACCAACCATTTTATTGTCATCAGATAACTCATTAGTTTTTTTATTAAAATTTCTTTCAATCTTGCTGATGGAGTTTAAGATTTTTTGTTCAAGTTGAGTATCGTTTGCATTATATTCTTTGCGTATCAAATTAAACTCTTTTCTTACAAAATTTTTGACGTGAACAATGCTTTCATCTACGTATTTCTTGTTGGAAAGATGTATACCTGCTACAGGAGGATCTCGTTTAATATCCTTATTGACTGTATGTATCTGGTTTTGTAAATCCAAAATGGATTGCTTTAAACCATCACGTAGCTTTTTAACAACTTGTTCATTAGAACGATAATGATGACGACCAAACTTGTCAACACTCATATTGGAAATGATGTTCCAATAATCTAACCTAACATTAATATATAATATCTGCTTCACGTAATTCGTTGATAATGGCAACAATTTCGTTATTGTGGGATGTGTTTCCTGCTTCTTGGGAAGCAATCAACAGTTTGAGTCTGTCGCATAGTTCGTTTGGATCATCCCAATACACATATTCAATAGGATTATCATTGTAGATCAAATGAGAATCATCGACGAGTCCTGACCCCTTGTAGCTAGATGGTGAAGATAACGATGTTCGAGGAGACGTTGTTGACGATGATGAACGAGTCGTTTTTGCTAAACGAACAAGACCTTCGAAAGGTTGTCTCTTTAATGCAGTAGATCGAGTTTTCGGTGGCGATTTCTTTGTTGTTTCATCGGTAGGTTTAAATAGCGGTTTGATAATATGATGATATTTTTCCCAGTTGCACCTTTAAGACGACCTTTGGAATCCAGATGAACTTCTGTACTATTTAATAAACTTTTATAGTGCTTTAAATCTGTATCGTTATAATCTTCAGGGTTATCATAGAAAATTAGTTGGTATAGACCTGGCGTTCCCGGCACCCATCCTCCTTCCCCACTACCATCACTGATGACTTGTATACTACCTTTGTTTTTGTTAAAGTTTATTAGCCGTTTACCTAACATCCAACCAATTTCGTCATTGTAAATAGGTCCATAGTTTTTATCAATTTTATTATCTTTCATCCAAAACTCTTTTATATACTTATGGCTCATTGGAGGATATTGCTCGATATATTCATTAATAACCTCTTTCGAAACATTATTAGGATCAAACATTTCATGTTCTTTAACTTGACTGGTTGATACTGTAGCAGGAAATACATCGTCATCGTTATCTTCTGTTTTTACCTCCTCTTCAGTTTTGATCTCTTCTTTTTTGACGTGTCTAAGCTTATTATTAATATCATGATGCAACGTTTTTGAAGATTGCGCAATATCTTTTAGAGGTTTAGCTATCGGCTTAAATAGTTTATTTAGTGACTCATCTTGTTCTGTTCTACCTAACTTTAGCGCCAAATACTTTTTGCGAATGACCCGAGCTAATTCGGCAACTTTACGTTTGCGTGCAACTACCTCTTTGTCTGACATATTGTTATACAATGCGAGTGTTTCGATCATACCTACATTTTTATAAATTTGTCGAAGCCTTTACGATATCGTCCGTTAGAAATATCGAAATCCTTAACAATAACGAATGTACCGTATTTGTCTTTCCAACATTCGGAACAAAATTGTTTAAATTGGTCAAATGTCATGTCAGGTGAGACGTGATCGTCAAAGACGTGTTTTAAATTGAGCTCATCCTGTTTAAACAATACAATAAGGTTAGCATTATCACGCAAAAGTTGTTTACCTGCGCGACTGTATGATTGACATAGGTATGCACAATCGATATCTTTATGTCTACCCATACAGTAATATTCACGTATTGTTTTTTGTGGATCAGTTGACACATCATCAAAAATGAAAATAGAATTTGGTTTAGCTTTACTGGGACTTATTACATCGTCATTGTCTTTAAATGGAAAATAGCCTACTTTTTTCACAGACTCCAACACTTCCTTCAAAAATTGATACTTGGGTTGAAACAACGACTTTGAATAAACGTAAACATTTTTGAATTTAGCGCCATTCAGGTCAAACAATAATGCCAACATAACATTAGTTTTGCCACATCCACTTGGACCACATATGATAGCACGAAAAGAATGTGGTAGCAATGCACCATGTTTACTGGTTCTTGTCACGTTATCGACAAAATCTAAGTTTTCCACTGCTAGTGTCTTGTCTTGTTGAACGACATTCATCTTGTGATTGAGATGTATTTTATACAATTGGTTATATAAAGGAATTTTTTGTAAGAAACAATTCATTTCAATGTTGGTTGTTCAAGGTGAAGGAGTTTTAAATTCTCTGATCAATAGTCTACCGTTTGAATTACATGCTCCTGGTTACCAATATCTAGGACCTGGAACAAAATTACAGAAACGTCTAGTTCGTGGAGATCCTGGAGTAAATCCATTAGATCGAGCTGCGAGGGATCACGATATCGCATATTCCCAAAGTAATTCATTGAAAGATCGACATAAAGCAGATTGGGTGTTGGAAAACAAAGCGTGGGAACGAGTTAAAGCAAAAGACGCAACTTTAAGTGAAAAAGCTACTGCCTGGTTTACTACTACAGCAATGAAAGCTAAACGAAAACTGGGTATGGGTATGAAACGTGGTAAAGGTGTTGGTTCATTTAAGCGACATGTACTACAACCAATTATTAAAACGTTAAAACGTACTCCTCAGTCACCAAATCTACGTAAATCAGCCTTAGTTGCACTTGCAGCAGCTAGAAAAGCCGTTAAGAATGTAGGTGGGAAAAAGAATGTACGAGTTCCACGAATCATTCCATTCGAACCAAAATCTGGTGGTATTTTGCCTTTAATCCCCATCTTTGCAGGCTTATCAGCTCTTGGAAGTTTGGCGGGGGGCGCGAGCGCAATCGCTAAAAGTGTAATTGATTCAAAGAATGCCCAAAAGAAACTAGAAGAAGATAAACGTCACAATAAAGCTATGGAACATCTAGGTAAAGGATTATACCTTCGAAAAAACGCTAAAGGTGGCTTTGGATTATATTTAAAGAAGTCAAAAAACTACCGTTGAAGCTACCTAATAGACCATTGACTAATGTGGAGTTGATTAAATTTGCTAAACTACTTAAAATTTCAAATTTTCGTGGTGTATTTATGAGAGATAATTTACCGCGTAACCCTCGTAAACATGAATGTGCTATAATTAATCTCGACATTTCAACGAACCCCGGTACACATTGGGTAGCTTACAAGAAGATAAACAACAACATAGAGTACTTTGATTCATATGGTTGCTTGAAGCCACCGCGAGAACTAGTATCATATTTGAACGGTGGAAGAATTTTCTACAATAACGATCAATATCAAAGTTATAACCAAATAAACTGTGGACATTTGTGCTTAAAGTTTCTTTACAATGCAACCATCTAAGGAAATCTTGAGACGTGCCATTCACATTTTTATGGAAAATATAACGAGCGATGTTTGGTATGAACTACCTCAAGATATTCGTCACGCACTAGAAGAATATTTACCTTGCAAGAAAGATTATGATAAACATGAATGGAGTGATATTTGTGGTATGTATATGGAAAGTAAATGTGTATTTTGTGAAGTGTCATATTATGAGAAAAATAAAATAAAAAAACATGTAACAGTATAAGAAAAATAAAAAGAATTTTTTAACATATTTTGTTATTTAACTTACTACATCTTATACCACATATCAGTCATGAGTTATGTATCTAAAAATGTAGTTAATAGTGTCATTATAATAATCATTGTACTTTCTATCATAAACATTCTTTATGTACATTAGATTAATAGAAACATATAAATAAGAGTAAATGTAAACTTAAATCACTTTTGCTTAAGATTTTGTATTGTCATTATCCTTGTATTTAGTCCGTGTTAATAAAATTGTTTTTTAAAAAGTAATTTTTTAACTCGTAAAACATAAGTGGCGCAGTCAGTAGGATTCCTGAAGGCGAATTGGCTTACAGTACAGTGTCCTTTCGTCGCTGGTTTCAACCACTCATCTGGAAAGAAGACCTAGGCTGAATTCTGAAGACTTCTTGATCAAGTAAGTGTTGAGTTCAAATCCTTTATTTCTTTTTCCTTTTTTTTACTGTTTGTGAATTTTGAATATTTTTCGAATCTATTGAATTTACTACTTTATATATACTATTTTATTTTACTTATTTTATGCCTATTATATTAAATTCTTTGCTAGAAGCTATAACTGAAATTGAAATTGATAATAATATGGCTACTATTCAAGCAGCTAAAGAAATTGCAAATACAATCCGTCCATTTGCTGGACGAAGCGAACATTTAAATTCATTTTTAAATTCTGTTGATAAATTTTATGACAGATATGGCAAAACACAAGACAATAGTCTTAGCGAATTCGTATTTGCTGCTATCTGCTCTAAAATTATTGAAGAAGCTGGTGATTTTTTGCTCTGCAGGCCTGATTTAAATACATGGCCAGAAGTAAAAAATGCCTTAAAAATAAAATTTGGTGACAAAGTTGACCGACATGTGTTGCATCAGCAATTTATCTATTTAAGTAGAAACAGAAACGAAAATATTATAGATTTTTTAGAAAGATTAAAAATGATAAAAATGAGACTAAATTTAAAAATTAATTCAGATACAGATATCGAACCAAATACTAAATTAATTTTAATAAATCAAAATGAAGTTACAGCAGTAACTGTCTTAATTTCTAACTGTCACGCAGAATTAAGAACGTTGCTAATGTTAAATAAACCAAAAAATATTGAAGAAGCTACAAACTTAGTTGTTAATCATTCTTTAATGGAGCAACAAATTAATTTAAGGCAAATAGACAGACAACCACAAAGACAAAATATAACGACAAATAGGACTACAAATAACAATAATCAAAGACCAAATTTTAACCGTCCTATATTTAATCCTAATAAACAATTTTCAAATAATCATATGTATTCACCTCAATTTAATTATCAACAAAGACAATTCAATAATCCTCAAAATGTACCGACATTCCAAAATCAAGCCTCATTTAGTAATTATCAAAGACCTTCTTTTCCAAGTCAACCAATAAAAATTGAATCAAGACCGATTCCACAAAAATACTTTACTAATGCCCAAGTATTCGGAAAACCAGTAAATGTGTTTTCTCCAAAAAATTCTCATAAACCAAGTAATGACCCAGAACCAATGTCTACATCATCAAGAATTCCATCATTAAGAAATAACGTTATAAATTCTAGAAATAATAATAATTATTTTAAATCTACCGGACCACCTAATTTTATATCAGAAGAATTAACTAATGTTGAAATTTTCGAACCAGATCATTATGATAATTACCACATTAAAAATCAAGACCATTTTGACTATGACGAACAATCACAAAACGACAATCAATTAGAAAACAATTTTCAATATAACGATAATTATACCTGTGACGAACAACACATAGAAAACCATATTATGTATAATGAATCAATAATCGAACAAAATTTTCCAGAAACTTGGCCCCCAAAAATCGAGCCATAGAAATAAATAACTTTGTACCTAACTCTTTACCATATATCGAGATAAGTAATCCACCTATAAAGCTTTTAGTAGATACCGGTTGTCATACTTCTTTATTAAGACCTATAATAGCAGAAAAATACTTTCCACATACAATTTTTACATCAAATACTTCTATTATCACTTGCACAGGAAATAGAGAAGCAAATTTCAAAGCTAACATTCCTATATTCAAAGAATTTCACTCTACAATTCAAAAACTTAATATCACTTCACTAGAATTCGTACTTTTTGATTTTCATTCATATTTTGACGGAATTCTTGGAATAAAACATTTAATAGACTTAAATTTAAATATTGATTTAAATAACAAAATGCTTATAAATAAAAATGTAAAAATACCTTTAAAATATAGAAAAGATTTTGATACACAGAAACTTGAAATACCTGCCAATACTTCAATACTAAAAAAAATTAAAACTAATATACCTGAAGGAGACATTGTTATACCAGATTTATCAAATAATAATATTTGCATTCAAGGTGGCTTATTAAAAATAAAAAATGGCTTTACTGTAATAGAACTCTCTAATTACACCTCTGAAACACAATTAATTGAAATAAATGGAGATTTTTTGAATCCTTTTGCAAAAAAATATCTAAACGAAGAATTTGAATGTTTTAATATAGAAGAAATAACTCAAACCAACTTAGAACAAAGTAACAGCAATTTTGATTTTTCTCTTATTAGAACAGACCATTTAAATGAAGAAGAAAAATTAAACTTAAAAAACTTGTTAGTCAAATACAAAAATATATTGCATCAACCTGACGACAAACTGACATTTACTAATAATATAAAACACGAAATTAAAACGACTGACGAAATTCCTATACATACAAAATCCTATAGGTACCCATTTGTCCACAAAGAAGAGGTTAGAAGACAAATTGAAAAAATGTTAGCTGACAACATAATAAGACCATCTCAGTCTCCTTGGAGTTCGCCAATTTGGATAGTTCCAAAAAAACTGGACGCCAGCGGTACTCAAAAATGGCGCCTCATAGTAGATTACCGTCAAATTAACCATAAGACCATAGACGACAAGTATCCCCTCCCAAATATCAATGATATTCTAGATAAATTAGGTAGATGTCAATATTTTACAACGTTAGATTTAGTCTCAGGGTTTCATCAAATAGAGATGCACCCAAACTCAATTGAAAAAACTGCTTTTAACGTAGAAAACGGACATTATGAATATTTAAGAATGCCTTTTGGTTTAAAGAATGCCCCTTCTACCTTTCAAAGGGTAATGGATAATGTTTTAAGAGATATACAAAATAAAATCTGTTTAGTATACATGGATGATATAATTATATTTTCTACGTCACTACAGGAACACTTAAATAATATTAAAACCGTTTTTGATAGACTAAAACAAGCAGGATTAAAAATTCAATTAGACAAATCAGAATTTCTCTGTAAGTCGGTCGAATTTTTAGGACATGTAATAACACCGGAAGGTATTAAACCTAATCCGACGAAAATAAAAGCTATTAAAAATTTTCCTATTCCTAAAACAGCAAAGGAAATAAAATCCTTTCTGGGTTTAATTGGGTACTATAGAAAATTTATCAAGAATTTTACTCAATTAACAAAACCCCTAACTCAATGTTTAAAAAAGAATCACAAAATAGAACATACAACTGAATTTATGAATGCCTTTACTACTTGTCAAAAGATCTTAATGAACGACCCAATACTACAATACCTTGATTTCTCCAAACCTTTTAATCTAACAACAGACGCATCAAATTTTGCAATAGGAGCAATTTTGTCCCAAGGTCCGATCGGTCAAGATCTACCTGTAGCATATGCATCAAGGACATTAAATCCAGCAGAAATTAATTATAGCACGATTGAAAAAGAATTATTATCAATAGTACATGCAGTTAAATATTTTAGACCATACCTCTTTGGAGTAAAATTCAAAATCATAACTGACCACAAACCACTTCAGTGGTTATTTTCGCTTAAAGAGCCTAACTCAAAACTAGTCCGATGGAGATTAAAATTAGAGGAATACGATTATGAAATTATATATAAAAAAGGCAAACTTAACACAAATGCGGATGCTCTCTCTAGAATAGAAATCCATCCAATAGAGCATAAAGAAACAGATAATTTATCTATAATTGGAAATCCCCCAGATCCGGAAGATTTGATACAAATGGACGAAGATGATATGGACGAAATTTTAAGACTCACAAATAACAATACAACAAGTTCAGAAATAAGACCAAACTCTGTTAAGAAAAAACCCCAGATTATAATTAATCAAAATATTTTATTAAATCCAGGCCAAGTGACAACTCAAGATACAAGCGACATAGAAACAATTCATTCAAATAAAGAAAACCCAATTATTGGTGCAACTTACACAGAAAAATGCATAAATACGTACAAAAATCAAATAATAGTATCCAGTTTTGATAAAAATAACTTTAAAGTAAATAAACAAACAATTTTCGACAAAAACAGGATAAACTTATCAATAACAAATAAAGAAATCGAAAAACCTTTCCTAGACTTCATTAAAGAATATATAGCACCAAAACAAACTTACTGTCTTTATTTCAAAGATAAAAATCTAGAACCATCACTCTTAAGAGTAATTCAAAAATATTTTAAGCATAACTCTTTTAGATTAATAATATCCAATATATTTCTCACTGACGTAATAGACACGGATGATCAAAAATTAAAAATTCAGCAATACCATGAAACTAAAACTTGTCATCGTGGTATACAAGAGAACTTAAAAGCAATCAAAAGACTATTTTATTGGCCGAAAATAGACGAAGATGTAAAGGACTATATAAACACTTGTGATATTTGTCAAAAAACGACACCCAACTAAACTCGTTTTTAAACCAACTCCTATAGGTCATGAATCATTTGATTTAATTTACGCGGATACTTATAAAACACATGGTCAATATTATTTAACACTAATTGACAGTTTTTCAAAATTTGGACAATGCTATCCAATCAATGCATTAACCGCTATAGAAATCGCTAATAAACTTGTACAATTCTTTAGTCACTACGGTTTACCCAGAAGAATAACTGTAGATAATGGTAGTGAATGGAAAAATGAAATAATTCAAGATCTTTGCAAAGTTCACAATATTGAGATTCACTATGCGACAATATACAACGCTAACAGCAATTCACCTGTAGAAAGATTTCATTCAACAATAGCAGAAACAATACTGTCATTAAAACATAATAAGCCGAATGAACCTATTAATTTTCTAATGAATTACGCCGTATTATCATATAATAATTCCATTCATAGTACAACAAATTACACACCCTTTCAAATTATTAAAGGCCGTTTAGATTATAGAAATCCTTTTGAGATTGATGAAGATACCAAACTTTCTCAATATATCCAAGACCATACAGAAAATATACGTTCAATAAATAAATTAATCCTAGAAAAATTAGAAAGTAAACGAAAGGCTAGTTTAGAAAAATTAAATAAAATTAGACAACCAGAACTTAAAATAGACCCAGAAATAAATCTGTATAAAACTAAATTAAGAAAAGCATCTCAAAAGAAAACAGTAGACCCTTACGAAAAAGCGGAAAATATCGGAAATATAAGTGACAATAAAATTGAAATTAATAGCAAAACATACCATAAAAAAATAATTAAACCTCAACGTCTTGTTTCAGGCAAGAAAAAATGAAAAGTTCCCTGTTATTAATCAACTTAGTAGCATTAGCAGCAACATTCCAAATACAGGAAGTAAAAAAATCCAATACTCACAGTATACATAGGTCAAACAAAAGTAATAACAACAAAACACACTTTTCTCTTCCACGTAAATTTAACCTATCCTGAAAATTCATTAGAATTAATAAAAAATTCATTAAAAACTTTAAACACAGTTACCGATAATAGCAATAATACCTTAAATTATTTCTCGATTCTCCTAAATAATAAAATAAATAATGCTAAACATTTAACTGAAAATACTAATAAGAAAATTAATATTTTGTTTGAACATACTAGAATTAAAAGAGGTTTAATAAATGGTGTAGGAAAAATTCAAAAATGGCTCTTCGGAACATTGGATTCTGATGACGAAGAACATATAAATAATTATTTTAATATGATAGAATTAAATGAAAATAATTTAAACAAAGATCTAAAAACACAACAAAGTTTCCTTAAACAAATGACAAAAACTTATACAGACAGTTTTG
The DNA here is from genome assembly GCF_040954645.1 of Diabrotica undecimpunctata. Lineage (NCBI taxonomy): Eukaryota > Metazoa > Arthropoda > Insecta > Coleoptera > Chrysomelidae > Diabrotica > Diabrotica undecimpunctata. Next base: position 64,723,460 of record NC_092811.1, read on the forward strand.
AAAAATTAAACAAAAATCAGGGAATCTTAGAAAATCAGATACATGGTCTCATTAAAGAAATTAAAGAAATATCAAATTTAGAACAAGCTTTTTCAATAACTAATACAATTGATAATTTGATAATGCAATTACATTCAGTCGATAACATAATAAACAATTTAGAAACATCATTATCATTTGCAAGACTTAATATCTTACATAGCTCAATTATAAGTCCATTTCAAATAAAACAAATGTTAAATGAACTTGAAAGAATATATGGCATAGAACAAGTACCAAAATTAGATAAAATCATTAATTATTATTCTTTATTTTCTACACAAGTTATTATTCAAAATAAAACAATTATATTCAAGATTCACACACCAATAGTGTCCTCAATATATAAATATTTTCAAGTATATCCCGTACCTCTCCTGAATCAAACTGTTTTACCCGAAAATCCATACCTATTACTCAACACTGAAAACTACTGGACCTCCGCAGAGAAATGTCCAGAAGTAGAAAATTGGTACTTTTGTCTACAAAGTAAATTACATAAACAGCAACAGTGCCTAGCAAATCTCATAAGAACAGGAAAAAATCAATGTCCACCAACTTCTATTCATTTTACTGAGACGAGTGCCATCCAAATAAATTCAAAAGATATTCTAGTAATACCAGCAGCTCCATTCAATATCAAATCACAATGTGAAAAAGAAGGCATCAAAGAAATCAAGATCCCAAGCATCGTAACCTTAGAAAACTGCCAGATATCGATTGGTAACAAGATTTTTCAAATAGAACAAACCAGTCATGAAGAATTTGTTCTTGAACTACCGCAAATATACTTGCCACAACAAGAAGAAAATAGACCAGAAAGAACATTTCATATAAAACAAATAGATGAAGAAAATATACAAAGAATAAACTCTCTTGCCACCGACTTACAAGTTAGCCAACTACATACAGTTCAAAGTATCAACCATGCATGGACCAACACAATCATCATTATTGTGAGTTTGATGATAATAATTTGTGCCTTTTGGTATATTAAAGTCTACAAACCAAGACAGAAGAAGAAGCTCACCCCCAAGCAAAAACCACAGAAAATAAAGGAACCCTTATTTTCTGATCTCGGAAGGGAGGAGTTATGTATCTAAAAATGTAGTTAATAGTGTCATTATAATAATCATTGTACTTTCTATCATAAACATTCTTTATGTACATTAGATTAATAGAAACATATAAATAAGAGTAAATGTAAACTTAAATCACTTTTGCTTAAGATTTTGTATTGTCATTATCCTTGTATTTAGTCCGTGTTAATTAAATTGTTTTTTAAAAAGTAATTTTTTAACTCGTAAAACATAAGTCATGTCTCGATTGTTGACCCTGGCGAGTACTACAAACGAGTTTTCGTTTACTCCTCAAGTGCCTCTTATGCTTGATCCGTTTCGACAGTATTATGTAGCAGTGTTGGGATTTCATACATTTAATTCAATTCCAAACATCGATGGTGAAAAGATTTATTTCTATGAGCAAAATGATCGTACAAAGCTGCGTAATATTGAAATTCCATCCGGATGCTATGAAATTACTGATATCGAAGCGTACATTCGAAATGAATTAATGCGTAAATACAATTCGGTTCGGGAGTTTACTTTAAGACCGAACAACAATACGCTTAAATGTGAAATTTTCTGTCAGGATCACACCATTACTTTCGATAAAGACGATAGTCTTGGAAAATTACTGGGATTCTCCTCAAATAGAATTTTGGCCCCTGGAAAAATGCATTCTTCAGATGAACCTGTCAACATTATAAAAGTATCGAGTCTACTCTTTGAATGCAACATTACCGAAGGAGCCTTCTACGAGGACAGACCTGCGCACACGATTCTACATTTTCCGATAAGTGTTGATCCTGGTTTTTCTATAGACGAACGTCCTCATAATCCTATATACATACCAGTAAGCAACAGCATACGTGAAATTACCAAAATTACCGTTAGTGTAGTTGATCAAGAATTAAGACCTGTTAACTTTAGAGGAGAGAAAAGTACGCTGCATTTGGATTTTAAGGAAACGATATAGATGGGTTTAATTATAAAACAAAACTCTACACACCAATATCCATTAGTCTCACACAAATCCTGCAAGCGACGTGACGTGTCTGCTGTCAATAAAGCTTTTCTTGTTTCCATTGGATTAAAGTTGAAGGATGTCAAAACGTCAATATATTCGACGACAGGTTCAGGAACCTCAGCCACCTATTTTCGACATTTACCAAAAACCTCTGTTCGACGATACTATTAGAAAAGAAGAATTTCGTACGTACACACCTTACATCAAGTCATTTAACAATAGCGATGTTGTTGAATTTATCATAAATCAATCAGATGCATTTTTTGCTATACACGAAACACTTTTGGAAATTAAAGGAAGTATAAAGAAAGTGGGTAATGGAACTGTTTCTCTTGCACCGAATGCTGGAGCCTTCTTGTTTGATACATGTACATATACCCAAAGTTCACACGATATGGAAATAGTTCGAGATCCAGGTGTAGTTAGCACTATTCGCAGTTTGTTGTGTTACACTCCTGAAGATTCCAAGTTTCTCAGTACCGCAGGATGGAACTATCCGAATAATCCACATTTATCAGGAGACAACTTTAGTTTACTGATTCCGATAAAACATATTTTTAACATTTTCAACGATTACAATAAATTAACTTATGGTCGTCAAGTGTTTCGATTTGTTCGGGCACGTAATGATAGAGATTGTATTTTAGTGGAAGAACCTAATGCCACAACGACAACGACAGTATCTTTAACTGTTACTAGCATGGAACTCAAGGTCAAACATGTCTTTCCTAATGATGATGTGAAAATTGAATTAATGACTCCGATTAAGAATAATACGCCGATAACTATACCTTTCCGTAAATGGGAGCTTAATGAACTACCTTCACTTACGGCAGGATCTCGACGTGAGATATGGAGTGTAAAGACAACTTCAGCTGTTGAACGTCCACGCTATGTCATTGTAGCTTTTCAAACTTCTAAACGAGATGACATTCACGCCAATTCAACGTCATTCGATCACATTAGAATGTCAAGCATACGAGTGGTTATTAATGGAGAATATTGGCCTAACGAGAGAATGCAATTAGATTTTGATAAAAATGACTATGCTATAGCTCACTACAACTATACCGAATTCTTTCCCAGTTATGCTCATTCGTCAACAAAACATCCCATCTTGGATTATCAGGCTTTTAAAAAATATACCTTGTTTACGTTCGACTGCTCCAAACAGGATGATACGTCATTCAGATCAGGAACTGTTGATGTTAAGTTGGAAATCGAAGCAGATGAAGGTTTTCCGGCAGGCACTCGAGCGTACTGTTTAATTGTTCACGACAGCCTACTCGAATACTTTCCTCTAACTGAAGTTGTCAAAAATATCATTTAAAAAGATTAAATAAGTTGAATAAAGTGTTAGTAGCAGACAAGCAGTCATCATGAGAATAGCGTTCGTAGACATTCAGGGATTCACCGTAGATGGGTGGTTTGTACCCAAAGAGCTTAGCATTGAAATTGGAAATAAACGATGTCATTATATATTTACGTCTCCACAACCGTTTGCTACATTAAGTAATCAAGATAAGAAGACTGCTGCGTACTTGGAGAAAAACGTTCATGGTCTTCGGTATTCTAATGGGGATGTTGAATATTCCAAAATAAATGAAATACTAGAATCTAAGCTGTTGTACGCAGCTGACTACATTTACGTTCGCGGAGAACAAAAAGCAGACTTTTTACAAAAGAAATGTCATATTTTTGGAGTTTTTCCCGTCATTATTGATGCTTGCAAGTTTGATGGTACACCTTGTGCTACTGGAAACTTTATTCATAATGCCAATCCATGTCACACCACTGGATTATTTTCCTGCACCGAGAGAAATGTGGATCACCTCCGCCAATGGTTTTGTGAAAAGATATTACCTATGTAAATTAGACTTTTTTAAATAAAATATTAAACGTATTATTTTAGTTTTATTAAAAAAAAAACACAGTCTTCCTTTTTTACATATTTACTTTAATGCAAGAGGATTCACATTTGCGATTTACAAAAAATTTTATAATAATATTAATCGTTAGAAATACATTTATTACTAATACGATAGTTAAAAGTATAATCGATGAACCATAATGTCCGATGGTATCATTATTAGTTTTGTACCATTTTGAATCACTTTCGGTGTTATTTGGGGATATTAGTATGATCTTGTAGAATGCTCCTCCTGACTTTGGTATCTTTTTGAAAAATACTGGAAGCTGGCCATAATTCACAACATCATGATCCATTAGAGCCCATTCAGTTCGATTACAATCAGTTTTTACATCGTTAAAACATATCGCTATGTTCTTAACATTATTTGGAACGTTTGTATAAAGGACATTATTAACAATAGCTGTGAGAATGATGAACGAGGTTGTTAGTTGAGACATCTTGTTGGTTGAATTCTTTTTAACGGGTATTGTGTTGTTTTTGGTAATTTTCTTTCTGACAAATGAAAGTCTGCAAATCGTTTTTCAATTGCAGTTCTATCTTCGTACCACTGTATATCGGCTTTTAACTTTTGTATTTTTTCGTAAAACTCTTCTGATCTACACCGTATGGAAGACATTGATGAAATGAAGCACGTTTGACGTAAAGACTAAATATATATTAATTTTATATTTGTTTTAAATTTTCCTTAGTCCTGACCTGTGTCTAATAATAAAATATTTATGTGTTAAATAGTATGTACATCTTACTTGGATTGTGTTGTAACAAAAGCATCATAATTTGATATTTGACAAGATTTGGTAGCTAAATAATTTATAAATTATTGTTCAAACATGGCGGATCCCAAGCGACTACTAGTGACATCTAGCGGATAAAAGTTGAACTATAAGTCAGTAGACTCCTTCCACGGCGCGTCGGGCATGTGACGTCATCTGTCTCTCTCCAACACATTGATAGAACGCTCTCTCTCTAACACATTGATTTCCCTATGCCGGGTGGAACCGGCATAAACACTCTACTCCTATCGGAGATTGGAAATCATCAAGGCTATCCTGACCTTGTTTACAGCTGACCTAAAGAGTTCATTAGTGGTACAGCCAAACCACTCTCTCAAATTACGCAACCATGACATTCTTCTACGGCCTGGATTCCATTTTCCTTCTATTTTTCCTTGCATTATATTTTGAAGTAATGCGTATTTATGTCCTCTCATCAGGTGACCAAAATATTCGAGTTTTCTTCGTTTGATCGTTGACAAAATTTCTGGGTCTTTTCGTATCCGCATTACTTCAAAGTTTGTAACTCTTTCAACCCAACTTATCTTCAGCATTCGACGGTAGCACCACATCTCGAAACTTTCAATATTTTTTATATTGTTTTGCTTGAGAGTCCAGGCCTCTACACTGTATAATAGCGTGTTAAATATGTAGCCCCTTAGCATCCTTAATCGGAGAGGGATGCTTATATCTCTGTTGCAGAAGAATTTCCTCATCTTTATGAAAGTGGCCCTGGCAATTTCGATACGTCTTTTTATTTCATTGTTTTGGTCTCCAGTTTCGTTTATTGAAGTACCCAAGTATTTGTAACTTGATACTTTTTCAATTTGAATGTGGTTTATACTAATATGTGGTGGTTGTGTCATGTTCTTACTCAAGACCATATACTTGGTTTTTTGATATTGATACTTATGCTATAATTGTTGCAGACAATATTTATATTTGTAAGTAATTGTCAACGGCATAAGGATGTAGAAGGCCGAGGACAACCACTACATTAAAGATTCCATTGAATAGTCCTAGTATAAAATCATATATGGTAATGCTCACAACCAAATACGATTCCGGAGTAAGTTCCCCAATCGGATCTCCGGGGGGGACAGTTATGAGTACCTATGAAAAAGAAAAAGCAGCAAAACCACAATATTTAAAAATTTGCACATGGAATGTGAAAACTATGGCAAGGAGTGGAAAAATAGACAATGCCATTCAGGAAATGGAAAGAATGACCATTGACATAATGGGAATAAGCGAGATGAGATGGCCCGGAACAGGAAGCATTGACAAAAAAGATCACAGAATATTCTACTCAGGGTCACTAGATGGAAAACTAGAGCATGGAGTTGGTGTGATAATAACGAAAAAAATTAGTAGATGTATTTTAAATTTTGTCCCAGTGTCCAACAGAGTAATACTACTGCAAATAAGAGCCAATCCAGTGAATGTAAACATAATACAAATATACGCTCCCACTGCAGATAAAGACGACGAGGAAGTAGAGACTCTCTACCAAAGCATAGAGGATATATTAGAACGAATACCTAAACACGAAGTCAGCATCATAATGGGGGATTTCAATGCAAAACTTGGGGCCGAACGGAAAACATCTCTAATCGGACCTTTTGGGTTAGGACAAAGAAACGAAAGAGGTGACAGACTAGAAATATTCGCAGAAGATAACAAGCTAGTGGTTCTAAACACATTTTATAAACTACCACCGAGGAGATTGTATACATGGAAGGCACCAGCAGATAAACCCCATAACGTAATTAGAAACCAGATAGATTATATATTGGTAAATAGAAGATTCAGAAACAGTTTTAAATCTGTCAAAACATATCCAGGAGCGGACATTGAATCTGACCACATACCTTTAGTGGGAGTCATGGATGTGAGACTGAAGACAATAAAGAAAAAGTCTAGACCTAACTACGACATGACAGCCCTGCAACATCCGGAAGTTAAAAAGCAAGTGGGGGAATATATTAACAATCAAGTTAAGCAACTAAAAGAAGAAAATAACATCCAACGAGAAATCAATCAATTCGAAGAAATAATTAAGAAAACTAAACAAGATCTGCTAAAACCAAACAAAGAAACAAAGAAGAAATCTTGGATGACTCCAGAAATCCTTCACTTAATGGAACGCAGAAGGTTAATTAAAGGAAATAAAGATGAATACAAAAAAATGCAGGCTTACATCAGAAGAAAAATAAGAGAAGCTAAAGAAAAAGAAGCTGTAGAGAAATGTAAAGAAATAGAAAGACTACAAGCCAAGCATGACAATTTTAATGTACACAAAAAGGTAAAAGAAATAACGGGTACTTTTAAAAAGAAAACACAAATGAAACTCATAGACACCAATGGAAAATTAATCATTGACACCCAAGAGATGAAGGACAAATGGAGAATATATTTGGAGACACTTTTTCAAGATCAAAGAACGGATTATAGGCATCCATTTTCAGAGAGGATGACGGGCCCGGACATACTTAAATCCGAGGTAGAAGAAGCAATAAAACGAAAAGCAGAAAAGCTGTAGGGCCTGATAATATCGAAGCTGAATTTTTAAAACTCTTGGAGGATGAAGGAATAAATTGGATCACGGCTGTCTTCAATAAAATATACAATACAGGAATCATCCCTGATAAATGGCTAGAATCAGAATTCATAGCGATACCTAAAAAACAGGGGGCTAAAAAGTGCGAAGAATATCGAACAATCAGCCTAATGAGCCACATGTTGAAACTGTTTCTTAGTGTCATCCATGGAAGAATTTATAAGAAGTGCGAGGAACAAATATCAGACAGACAGTTCGGCTTCATTAACGCAGTGGGTACCAGAGAGGCACTTTTCGGAGTACAGGTACTGATTCAAAGATGCAGGGATGTTAACTGCGACGTATACGCGTGCTTGATCGACTATGAAAAGGCATTTGACAGAGTTCAACATCAAAAGATGATAAACATTTTAAAAGAAGCAGACCTGGATGACAAAGACCTCAGAATAATTTCAGAACTATACTGGAATCAGACCGCATACATGAAAATTAACGGAGAAGAAACAGATCACATAAAAATACTACGCGGAGTTAGACAGGGATGTATTCTATCACCGTTGATATTTAATATGTACTCAGAAAAAATTTTTAACGAGGCTCTTTACGGAATAGACGAAGGCATCCTTCTAAATGGTGAAAGAGTAAACAATGTTAGATATGCCGACGACACCATGGTGATAGCAGATAGTTTAGAGGGACTCCAGAGGCTAATGGACAGAATAAACGAGTACAGTCAACAGTACGGACTAAACATTAATACCCACAAAACCAAACAAATGATTGTCAGCAAGGAGAATATAAATGGGGCTCATCTATACATTAATGGGACGCAGATAGAGCGAGTAAAACAGTATTGCTACCTGGGAACTATTATAAACGAACAGTGGAGCAATGTACAGGAAATAAAGTGCCGCATAGGAAAGGCAAGAACGGTCTTTAACAAAATGAGCGCCATCTTCAAAAGTCACAACATATCCCTGGATACAAAAATGAGACATTTGAGATGCTATGTTTTCTCTGTGTTGTTGTACGGGGCGGAGGCATGGACGCTTACAGACACCACTATTAAAAAACTTGAAGCATTTGAGATGTGGCTTTATAGAAGAATGCTGAGAATATCATGGACAGCAAGGATCACGAACAACGAAGTTCTAGAAAAAATGAAGAAGGAACCAGAGATTGTGTTTACGATCAAACGCATAAAATTGCAATATCTGGGACACGTTATGAGAAATCAGCACCGTTACTCCCTGCTGCAGTCTATATTGCAAGGTAAAGTCAAAGGTAAGCGAGGACCCGGTAGAAGGAGAATATCATGGCTGCGGAATTTAAGAACATGGTTTAAGAAAACCTCAACGGAGCTGTTTCGAGCCGCAGCAAGCAAGGTCATGATTGCCAATATGATTTCCAACATCCGAAACGGATAGGAACCAGAAGAAGAAGAAGAAGTAATTGTTGTAATTCTTCTACTGTTCTTGCGACTAGTACAGTGTCGTCTGCGTATCGAATATTATTTACAACCTCTCCAGTGATTACGATTCCTTCGTTTGCTTGCAAAAGGGTTTCCTGGCAGATGCTTTCACTATAAACATTAAATAGCAGCGGTGACAAAATTCATCCCTGTCGTACTCCTCTACGTATTTCTATCAGTAGATAGGGTGTCACTTCAGTTCACTTTTTTCCCCAGATTCTGGGGAAAAACCGCTCGCTACCCTATGGTGAATATGGCAAATTTCCCCAGACCCCTGACACAGATTTCCCCAGATTCGACCTAACCTAACGTAACCTAACCAAACCGAACCTAACCTAACCTAATTCTTCTTCTTTTACGAATTCTTCTTCTTTTACGTATGACCTAACCTAACCTAACCTAACCTAACCTAACCTAACGTAACCTAACCAAACCGAACCTAACCTCAACGTGAAGATAGCGTCAATTCTTCTTCTTTTACGAATTCTTCTTCTTCTTTTACGTATGACCTAACCTAACGTATCCTAACCAAACCTAACGTAACCTAACCAAACCTAAACGTAAAGATAGCTTCAATTCTTCTTCTTTTACGCAACATCAATTCTTCTTCTTCTTCTTTTACGCAACATCAATTCTTCTTTTTCTTTTACGCAACGTGAAGATAGCGTCAATTCTTAACCTACGAAGCGCGTACTGTGTGTGTGTGTGTGTGTCTGCTACCCTCTGTGTGTCTCTGCTACCCTCTGCTATGCTCTGTGTGTCTCTGCTACCCTCTGCTACGCTCTGTTACGGTATGTGTCTTTGCTGCCCTCTGCTCCTAATCACTCTCGTTTTTCTTTCACCTTCATAGAGACCAAGAAACGAATACACAAAGTATAAAAATACACAAGTTATACGCCTTTATATTAAGACAGAGACTAAGAAACGAATACAGAAAGTATAAAAATAATAAAAAAATACAAGTTTTACATACAACACTGATACCTTTATATTTAAAAAAAAGACATGTACAAATATTGTTATTTACATTACATTAGTATCCAAAAAGCACGTCTGGATAAGCTTCCTCCATCTTTAGTAAGCGATTAGGATATGCCAACCAAAATCGTCCCTTTTTCACAAAACCGAGTAGGTCACGTAGCATCTTATCCAGGTAACCATTATTCAAATATCGGTTAAGTTTGCGTCGGAAATCAGTATTTTTAATTATTTGATGTAATTTAATTTGAACGTCGTCTGTTAATGCCTCAATTTGCGTTTTCATGCGTAAAAGTCGTTCTTCTCTAAGTATTCGTTTTGCTTCCAATCTCCTTTGATTTTCATTCTCTCGGTTTGACCGTTGCTCAGCTTCTTCTTTTGATTCTTCGTAATAGTGACGTGTGTCACATGATATGGACACAGTTCTAGTTTCGTTCCAATTGTTCATTTGGAATAGTCGTTTACACCCGCAAGGTTTTTCAGATTCACATATTGTATCATAAGACATTATGTCACATAACCAGAGGAATCTAAACGACGCGTGAACGGTAGGAATATCTGAAACAGAATAAAGTGCTGAATTAGGGTATAAGGTACACGTTCATCCATAAGAATCAATGTAAAAAAGTGTGGGATTTAGCGCATTTAGTAAAATTGAGTACATTAGCTGTAAACAACCAAAGTTATATCCTCGGTCGGACGGAAGATTAAATGGTATAACATTATGCTCAAAAGGCCTCTGAAATGTGCAGATTTGTGCTTGTTCTTCCATAAGAATCAATGTAAAAGTGGTGCATTTATCGCTTTTAGTCAACTTGATTACATTAGTTGTAAACAGACAAAAAATCTTGATTACCCCCACCACTTTCATCATTAACACACTCTGAGTAATACCAGCAAGCGTTCATTCATCGAATAACAGTCAAAGCAGACACATCGCAGTATGGCCAATCTTATGAAACAGTACATTCAGTTAAACTTAATTAAGACATGTATTGAGCAAGAATTTATTCGGGCCAACTACGCAGGCGCGTGTTTACCGACTAGTTTAATATTGCATGAAGTCGCAAAACAATATGGAATAACAACAAAGGTCGTAGTAGGTACAAAGTTTTACTCAAATGGAGTTACAATCACACCACATTTCTGGAATGAGCATAATGAAATAATATACGATCCAACAGACGCAATTACAAAACATCATCTACCTCATCAAATAGAATTTACTATGATAAAAGGAATGTTCATGCGTAAAAATGATGAAGACAGAAAAATGGTTGATATATATCACGATTTTAAGAAAAACAGATCGACGGCAGCATATTTTGAGGAGGCTCCGGAATCTCTACTAGAGTTACGTAAAAACATTTTTATTGCTGTAGCACAGATACTAGGAAATAAATAAATAAAAGTAATGTTCTAAAGTAATTGTTTTTTTTTTAAACCCATTGTTGAAATGACCTACCTACGAAGAAAATGTTCTATGAAACCTCTAAAAAATATATAAAATAGTACTTACGTTTTTAATTTTTGTAGCCCAAACACAAACAAACACCTTATCGCCAAGGTTCTTGTAGCACAAACACCCACTGTTACTTTTCGTACATGTTGACTGGCACAAACACTCACTGTTACTTTTCGTAAACGTTGACGGGCACAAACAACCGTTGTTACTTTCGCAATGTTGACTGCAGACTGGTAGTACAAAACGTATTCGTTCATTAAATAGACAGGCTGTTATGACGTAACTCACGCTTAAACCATGTTGCGCAATATTTCGTAAGACTATTCATTTATGCATCACATGCCGGGCTTAATTATTAACTAGACCGGAATGTGCACATGTTTCCGGCATTCGTGTGAATATATTTTATCTCACATTAACTAGAATTCCAAAGTGCACGTGTTTCCGGCTATATATCGTGGGAGATGTGTTAAAAGGAAATGTCCAACCGGTGATTCATCGTTGAATGCATACACATTTGGTATATTCGCGTCTATATGACTAAGCCAATTTAAGATGAACATAATCTAGTACCATATAACAATATAAAGTAGAAAATAGTAAAATATATTGTAATATTTTTATTCTTTGTTTAAAGTACAAAGTACAGTAACTAGATGTCCCTAGTACCTTACTGACTAAAACGTTGTTGAAAACAAATAGATACTAATAACCGGGTATATACATGCTACTTAATATTTTAAAATTATTCGCAGCCACGATGTTGAAGGGAATAGACGTATTAGTTTTTATGCTAACGTTCGCAAGCGTGTTTTGCAATGATTTCTCGGAAAAAGACGCTATTGCCTATCTAAATCAATATGAACAGATCGATAATAGTACAGATTTCTCTACTTTGATAATTAACTTTCAAGAAAAGTATAATTTACCAGTGGATGGTTTGCTTAATAATGCAACAATCAAATTGATGCGTCGTCCGCGTTGTCAACACAGTGATAACGAATTTATAGTGGCTTCTCCATGGCACAAACAACACCTGCGATGGTATTTTCCTCAAAGAACGCCCAAGGCCCAAAAAGACGCAGAAATGGCATTTCAGACGTGGCAAAATGTTTCAACCTTAACATTCACAATGGTTACAAATCCTACGCTAGAGCCACCAGATATAACCATAACTATGGTTAGGGGAACTCATCATTTTAGAGCAAATTGTATGGGAGATGCCGAATGTCCTACTAGATTTGTTGGAGGTGCTGCTTTAGGACATTCATACTTTCCTCATCCCGCAGACACCTGTACAGAGATACATTTAGATATAACGAAGCCCTGGCATTTTGGAAACGACTCTATACCTGAAGGCCGTATAAGTTTTCTTATGGTACTGGTTCATGAAATTGGGCATGCTCTTGGAATCGGTCATAGTGGAACACAAAGTGCTGTCATGTATAGTATGTATCAGCATAAGATTAGTGGTCTACATAAGGATGATATAAACGCAATACAATATCTATATGGGCCTAACAATACCTATGCTCCAAACCCAAAGTTTACAACAACTAGCTCAACAACAACAACTCGTAAGCAAACGACCCGCTCAAGGTATACAACGGTACATACACCAACAACAACTAGTTCGACAACGTCAAGACCAATAACTAGTTCGACAAGACCAAGGCCTAGTAAGCAACCGAAAAATTTGTGTGATATTGTTCCAGATTTTATGTTTTTAGCCACTGCTCCAGAGTTTTCAAATTACCGATTATATATCGCCCGCGATAAATTTATATGGAAACTAGACTTGAACGAAATGATTATTCCATCTCAGCCTGAACTTCTTGCTGATTATGTTCCTGCAGAATTACGTCAATACACTTTACAACACATTTTTCAAACAACAGCCGGTGATTTGGTTACAATTGTGCCACCAAACAAATATTTCTCAGCATCCTTTCCTAGCATTCAATATATTGATAATTTTACACTTAATATACCCAAGAAGGCCCACATCAATGCTATTTTTCAATCAAATTCCGGGCAATCCTATACATTTTACAACAATATGTCATATATAGAATTTTCTAATGATTTTACTAGCGAGGTAAGAAGAGGCTGGATAAAAGACATATTTCCGGGAATACCTGAATATATTTCTCTTGCACTTCGATGGATTGATGGCCATATTTACTTTTTCCGTCAAAATACTTACTATAAATTTAATGAATTTACTAGAAAAGTTGTGGCCGCTGGACAATTTAACTGGAATCTATTTGGAGTGCCTTGCCCAAACGAAAATATCTTACAACAATTAAAAACTCTAATATCTAAACTTGTATCTGTATATAATTAAAAAAAAAGTGTAAAAGATGTGTTTTGTATTTACGAGTAATAATAAAAATTGTAAAAAATATATGTTTTTTATTTATCAAATTCCCGGAAGAAGCTAACATTCTATTTACTATGTAACATGTGTTCAAAGCCAAATATTATGTTAGAATTGTAAAGAAAAAGATTTTTAGCTAAACTGCAATATATTTACGACTTAAAATGTTAGATAATAAGTAACAAAAAATATAAGTTTATACAGAATAGTTACAGGGATATGTTAGTCATCGGGATGGATATACACCTATCCAAACATATTTAAGGTATTGGTACTGTTGGACGAGTCCATTTAACTCACAAAATAGGGGAGTTCGCTATGCAAACGGCAAACTTTTTTTTTCAATTTCATTTAAATCTATAACACAGATAAGGACAAATAGCAGTTTTATGTAATAATTGAATGTTATGTTATTATTAAGTGATGTGTCTTTAAACAAACTCGCCCTAGTTTTTCAAAATCACTAATATTTGGCACGTTTCAAGGTCAACAAAGAGGTATAAAAGAACGCCCTAATAGAAGCCCTGTTCATTCTGCTGTCAACCTTCAACGAGTACGTCACGCTATAACTTTGACTGTGAACGTTGTGATTTGTTAGTGTCCAGTGTTGTTGTTGTTGTTGTTGTTGTTCTCAAGGCGATCATCATGGTCTGGTCTTTAATTACCACAGGTAAACGTTTTATTTCTAAATTTAACACTTATTTAAATTCGTTTCAATTACGTTATGAAGAGTGCAAAGGTAATTTAAATATTGATTTAGCAAAGATATTAGAAAAAGGTATACAGGATGCTAAAGAAGGAGCCGGCTTTCAAAAAGGGGATAAAATTCGTATAATTGTTCGTAATGAAAATTTTAAACATCCCATATCAACAGGTACTGAAACAGATTTAAATACGGATAATATCTTGGCTCATATCGAAAACATTGTAACTTCTGACGAGTCGGTTCAAGTCGAAGATACTATATTTGATATACAAATTTTCAAGATACCTAGGGGTAGCGGCCGACATAAAATTATAAATTTGGCAGAGGACCGTCGCACCAAGAAAAGCATTACCCAGATTAAAAATACCGACACTTTATGCGGGGCTCGAGCAGTTATAGTGGGCTTAACATACGTCACAAACGAGATTTTGGGCCACAAATTGTTCAAAAGCGATGCTCATAGCATACGTATAGGTCGAAAATTGCAGACTGATTTGGCCGAAAAACTTTGCAACCTGTTGGGCGGTTGTTATAACGATGGCTTTACGTTGGATAATTTTAAGAAGGCAGAGGAGTTATTGGATGTGCAGATAAAGATTATTTGTGCAGAAAATTTCAACACAATCATATACGAGGGCCCCGAAAAAACAGCCAAGATTTATTTGTATAAAAACGGGAATCATTTTGATGTTATAAACAATTTAAAGGGTCTTTACGGTAGTCGTTTTTATTGTGCGAAGTGTGATACCCCTTACAGTCATTACCGTGTACACAAATGCAAGAAAGCACCACTTTGTACGATTTGCAAACATCCCGAGCATGACTTGACTACAAAAAGCAAAGTTTTGTGCAAGGACTGTAACCGTTATTGCTACAACAATGAATGTTTAAGAAACCATACAGAAGCTTGCAAAGAAGTATTTAAATGTGACAAATGTAATAAACTATGCAAGAGAGATAAGGAGCATGTATGCGGTTACTCCATGTGCAGAAACTGTAATACCTTTGTAGAAATAGCTACGCATCAGTGTTACATGATGAAAAAACCAGCCAAAGGAGGAGTTTGTACTGTAGCCTGTACTTGCAATAACAGATCAAGCGTGATAAATTCAGGCTGTAAAGAAAATCACAAACAGTCACAAAGTTGCAAAGACCCTTGTATATGTAACAATCTCTCTGAAGAAAAAATAATGAAATGCTCTTACAACGAAAGATATATTTTCTTTGATTAGGAGGCAATGCAGGATACAGGCATTCATGTACCGAATCTTGTAATTGCGCAGGATTTCGGCGGACATAAATTTGTTTTTAAAGACAATGAAGAGTTCTGTAGATGGTTAATTTCCGAGAAACATAGAAATTATACAGCGATAGCCCACAATAGTAAATCATACGATTCATATTTCATTTTAAAATATTGCGTGGAAAACACGATAAAGCCGTACACTATCTACAACGGGTCAAAACTTATGCTTTTGGAAGTCGAGGCTCTTAAACTGAAAATAATAGACAGCTCTAATTTTGTAGCCGGCCCCCTGTCCGGTTTTCCTAAAACTTTTGGTCCGCATGAATTAAAGAAAGGCTATTTTCCTCACTTTTTCAACACTCCTGAAAATACTCACTACGAAGGCTGCTTACCAGATATTGCGTATTATGGACCCAACACAATGAAAACAAAACAAAGATCTGATTTTAAGAAATGGTACGATGAGCATAAAAATGACCACTTTGTGTTACAGAAAGAGCTCCATACCTATTGCGATTCAGATGTTGATATTTTACGACGTGGGTGTTTGGAATTTCGCAAGGAATTTTTAGAAATAGCAAACATAGACCCATTTCAATATCTGACTATTGCCAGTGTGTGTATGGCCATATATAGATCTAAATATCTTCGAACAAACACCATTGGCGTTGTAAAGCAGGAGATAAAGGAGACATATAGCAGGGCATCAATAAAATGGCTCAATCAATTTTCTAACGTCCAACATGCTCTTAATGGCGGAGAAGTGACAATTTGCGGTGCAAAAGTTGATGGTTTCTCGGAAGAGTCAAATACTGTGTACCAGTACCACGGTTGCTTCTGGCATGGCCACCCAGAATGCTTTAAGAACGACACAGTTAACCACGTCAACAATGAGACAATGAGTGACTTGTACGAGAGAACAATAAGACGATCAAAACAAATAAAAGAAGCAGGGTACAACTTGGTAGAAATGTGGGAATGTGAGTGGTTAAAATCCAAAGAATGTAAAAACGCCGCAGATCCTCAACTTATTGAACCCTTAAAGCCTCGTGAAGCATTCTTTGGCGGTAGAACAAACGCCATAAAACTAAACGTGACTGGGAAAAAGCTCAGATACATAGATATTGTATCACTGTATCCAACCGTACAATATTACGATCAATATCCAGTTGGCCACCCTACAAAAATACATGCACCTGAAGTATACGATCCTAATTGGTTTGGTCTAGTACATTGCCAAATACTACCGCCTACTGATTTATACCATCCTGTATTACCTGTCAAAACTGACAAATTAATGTTTCCACTGTGTAATCAATGCGTCTTGGAAGATTGCGAAAATTGTGATCATGATGACTCGGAAAGAATGCTGAGGGGTACATGGACAACTCTAGAAATTAATAAGGCCTTAGAAAAAGGGTATAAAATAATAAAAATTCACGAGGTGTGGCATTTTGAGCAAACATCGACAGATTTGTTCAAGGGATATGTCAAAGATTTTATGAAGATCAAATTAGAAACTAGTCCACATACGTATGCCACAAATGAAGAGTACGCTCGGGCTGTAAAAGAGCAGATGGACATAGAGCTCGATTTATCTAAAATAGCCCCAAATCCCGGTAAACGAGCAGTCGCTAAAATATGCCTAAATAGTCTATGGGGTAAATTTGGCCAAAGAATGAATATGAAACAGACAGAGTATGTTGTGGACATTAAAAGATGGTACGAAGTTTTGATGAACGATAAAATAAATTTAACAAACGTCACATTTATTAATGATAATATAGCACAAGTCTCTTACGATTATAAAGACGTGTTTGTGGAAGACCCAACATCTACGAATATTTTTGTGGCATTATTTACGACCAGTAACGCTCGTCTAAGACTGTACGAGATGATTGATAGGCTAGGAGAAGCAGTTGCCTACTTCGACACAGACTCCATTGTTTACATTGATGATGGCCTAAACACTGTCGAAACAGGTGAAATGTTGGGCGATTGGAGTGATGAGTTGCCTGGAGATGACTACATAGTTGAATGGCTCAGTACAGGTCCTAAAAGTTATTTTTACAAAACAGCCAAGGGCAAAGAGGTGACTAAAATCAAAGGTTTCACTTTAAACTACGAAAACAGCCTAGTACTCAATGCCTCCGCCATGAATGACATCATACACGATCCAACCAAAGAAATTAAGCTCACGTATGACCAGATCGGTAGGGATACAGAGACCAAAGATATTGTTACGAGAAAAAGGGTATCAAAGACTTTCAAGATGGCCTACAAGAAACGAAAAATAATACAAAGTGATGACTCATTAATTGACACAACACCTCTTGGCTTTCAAAAATTATAATAATAATATTACGCATTAGACATTGTACCTCATTCTTTATTAGACGCTGTTACAGGAAAGACGTGTTTTGTCTCGCTCGTGTTTTCGATAAATTTTGATTTTGTATAAATTAACAATGTCTGATCAATGGTCAATAAATATTATAAATCAGCGAGAAATAAAAAAATTCAACGCTTATCTATGCACTTTTCAAGTTAATTGTGACAACTTTAAAATAGGTGAAGGTTTAGAACAAGACAAAGACTATCTAAAAAACCATTTAGAGACCGCTCTTGAGAATATAAAAAAGCAAGCTGGCTACACAACAGGTGACAAAATCAGAATTGTTGCCTTAAATGATGACTTTAGACACCCGATATCGACAGAAACAAGTTCAAGTGCCAATATGTCAAAGTTATTAGAACAAATTAGCAATATATCGACATCTAACGCTGCTGTCCACCTGAGAAATACAAAATTTGATGTACAAATCTTGAAAATACCTAATCCGAAAAACCACTGATCTTCCTATGATGATGATGATGACGTTAGACACCCGATATCGCCAGAAACAAGTTCAAGTGCCAATATGTCAAAGTTATTAGAACAAATTAGCAATATATCGACATCTAACGCTGCTGTCCACCTGAGAAATACAAAATTTGATGTACAAATCTTGAAAATACCTAATCCGAAAAACAATGATCTTCCCCGGGTATGGTAACTTTCTGCAGTATCAACGATGATGATTATATGAGATAATGGTTCCAAACCCAAGTATCAAGAAAGAAAATATAACAAAAATTATTAATATTGTATAAAGTTGAAAATTATGTACATAAAATAAAAATTATTGTAATCTTTAAAGGTATTAATACAATACATATATAAAAATTGTAAAATTTATGGACACATAAAATACCAAATTGTAATTAGTATTAATAAATATAATAATAAAATATAAAGTTTTTCATTTATAACACATTCTATATTGTTTAGCAAAAAAAAAAAAAATAACGGTCTCAGAATATGCTTTAGAGAGTGTTATATAAAAATTTTAAGAAATAACTGCGTAAACTTAATGCATTATCTTTAAAAACCTGATTTGCTTGGTACTCAGGGCGTATGCGTCAGCTAGGTGTCAGGTATGCGTCAGCTAGGTGTCAGGTATGCGTCAGCTAGGTGTCAGGTATGCGTCAGGTATGCGTCAGCTAGGTGTCAGGTATGCGTCAGCTAGGTGTCAGGTATGCGTCAGGTAGGTGTCAGAGACGTTTTTGCTTTTATTAAAAAGTGTTAGTTCTCTTTATCGCTGGTGATCAGCACGTTATATAGATACGCATCACTTTTTCAAAATCATTTAGTGATTGACAGCTGGTGGAGTAAGACGTGACTATGTTTGAAGAATATGACTATGTGTTTGGCCCCGAGTATGTTGGCGATAGAACATGGAAGCTGGGAGAGACAACTTTAATATTTGAAGAGGATAATATATTAGTAGATGAAGAAAAGTTTCCAGCAACAGACGGTCTTCAGAATTTATTATTTTACAAGTATCCTAAAAACTTTACGCCTCTAGATCATCAAATGTACAAACGAATACTGCAAATAACTGATGTACACAGAGATACGTTGGGAAAACTAAGACACCAAGCTTCACCCGAAAAATATCGTGACATTATTAGACCACTATTTAAAATGACTAAGAACAAGAAGAAGAAGAAGAAGATTCATATGAAAACAGATGGCAAAAAGGGAGTTTTAGATAATAATAATAATAATAACAGCCAGCAAAATACTATTGGTAATCGGATAGCGATAAACAACGATCCACAGAAAAGCTACTCTCCAAGTAGAATAGGTTATCTTTGTAAAGGTGAAATACGATATGTATAATATACATGTATATTATTAATAAATTATGTTAATTTTTCCAGTGTTTTATTTTCGGTGTTTAAAGTTTTTAAATTCATAGCTAAGTTCATTACCGTTTTTTTTTGTTGTTATATATTTTTTACCGAAATTTTCCACTTTACCCTCGTATTTTGTTTTATTTTTATTTTATCAATGTTTTGATAATGTATTTAATCAAAGCATATTTTGATCTTTTTTTTTTTTTGTTGACTACATAGCCATATACGAATAATAGTTTGACTACATAGCCATATACGAATAATTGTTCTTTGATTTTTTGTTTATATAAATGACGTTTTTACAAATAAAAGAAAGGAAAGCTATTTGGTTAGTTAAAAACAATGTTCACACTTTAGAGTTTGGACATTATTTTCAACCGTAACAACAGACGGGACGAGAACCCACAGCTTGTGTCTGTCGGGTTAGTGGGAGAGGTTGAATAGGAAAAGTAAGGAAATGTTTAAAAGTTTTGGAGAGATTTCTAGGTATCTTAGGCTAACATTTATATATATATATATATATATATATATATATATATATATATATATATATATATATATATATATATATATATATATATATATATATATATTACAAGTATTTCTGTTTCTTCGTTTCACATAAACTACTTACTCAGTCACTAAGTTCGTCAGTACTTCCTACAGAATCATCTTCGGTATCACTGGCTAGGAAAAACTGAGTAGCTATACCAACAGTATGCACCGTTCCTCCACACGTAAATTTATACGTTGTAGGCATGGCGTGATAACCACAACGGGGGTGAAGCGTTGGTCTAAATACATCGTCTGTAATATTCTTCGTAAATGATGTTTTACATATTTGGCAAAAAAATGTCACCTCAATATTGACTGAGCACTTGGGGTCGCATTTGCACATAAGTGGCTTACAATTGTGAAACATCTTATGGTTTAATGATTATCTTACTCACAATGTTTAAAATACTTAAATACTATGTTTTTAATACACGTTGCTTATTATATCTTATAATAATATATATTTCTTATGTATTCTTATGCCGTTATTTGTTAAAACATAATAGCATTACTGAACAGATAAAGAAATACAGAACCTACTTATCGAATATAAAATTGTTTAAATACTTTTCTCAGTGTAGTAATAGAATTAGCCGTCTTTGTTTGCGAATCCAGGAATATTGCTCTTAATTTGCATGACACATTTTTATCTAAGAATTTTATCTATGAAATGTATAGTTTATTGCAATTGCATCCTGTCTAACAAGCAATTAGAACCGCTGAATAAACTAATATCATCAAACATATGATTCGCAGACCTTAAATGCATCTGGATCATATGTGACTTTCGAATTTCTCATGATATATTTAAACCATACTTGCGGTCAAATATCTAAGACTGCATGTTTTTTTGGTATTCTCTGACTAATTATTCAAAATGCATAAAAAGACGGGATGCTCATTTTCTGCGACAATTTCTAACCAACTAATAATGGGTAAGTTTACTCTACAAACTTATTAGTCAAGTGTCTTAAATACCTATCTTTTTCCAGAACCGGCAATCAGAAACAGAATAAGGGCGCACCTCACCCCGCACCAGCGAGTAAGTTTTTGTAAAATTTTTATATGTTGATATAGTTAATTACTTGAAACGTATAGGTCTGCTCTTCTTCTGCATAACGTTGAATTTTAGTTAATTTCTACTGTTTTATTTTTATATGTTGATATAGGTAATTACTTGAAACGTATACTGTTATGCCTAATAGGTCTGCTCTTCTTCTGCATAACGTTGAATTTTTGTTAATTTCTACTGTTTTATTTTTTATATGTTGATATAGGTAATTACTTGAAACGTATAGGTCTGCTCTTCTTCTACATAACGTTGAATTTTTGTTAATTTCTACTGTTTTATTTTTATATGTTGATATAGGTAATTACTTGAAACGTATACTGTTATGCCTAATAGGTCTGCTCTTCTTCTGCATAACGTTGAATTTTAGTTAATTTCTACTGTTTTATTTTTATATGTTGATATAGGTAATTACTTGAAACGTATACTGTTATGCCTAATAGGTCTGCTCTTCTTCTGCATAACGTTGAATTTTTGTTAATTTCTACTGTTTTATTTTTTATATGTTGATATAGGTAATTACTTGAAACGTATAGGTCTGCTCTTCTTCTACATAACGTTGAATTTTTGTTAATTTCTACTGTTTTATTTTTATATGTTGATATAGGTAATTACTTGAAACGTATACTGTTATGCCTAATAGGTCTGCTCTTCTTCTGCATAACGTTGAATTTTAGTTAATTTCTACTGTTTTATTTTTATATGTTGATATAGGTAATTACTTGAAACGTATACTGTTATGCCTAATAGGTCTGCTCTTCTTCTGCATAACGATGTTTTTTTGAATTTTTGTTAATTTCTACTGTTTTATTTTTTATATGTTGATATAGGTAATTACTTGAAACGTATACTGCTATGCCTAGGTCTGCTCTTCTTCTTCTTCTGCATAACGATGTTTTTTTTTGTTAATTTCTACTGTTTTATTTTTTATATGTTGATATAGGTAATTACTTGAAACGTATACTGCTATGCCTTGGTCTGCTCTGCTTAGGTGTCGCTGTTTTTTTTAAATCTGATCGCTACAAAATTTTAGATATATGTATTTTAATCTTGTTTTTTAATCGGTTTTTTTTTGTTTTGTTTCAGACCCTACCAATGATCGTGCTGCGGGGCGAGGCTGCCCCGAATGCCGCCACCCCAGCGGATATGGTGCCCCTAGGCACCTATAAAGGGGTGAGGATTCTATTAGGCGTACGCCAGGCCAGCGTGCTGGTCTGGCTATTAAAAGGTACTTTTGTGTATATATATTTTTAATACTTGTTTTTTTAATATGTTGTGTATTTTTTTTACAGAACAACAATAAAGAGTTGTAAAGAGTTGTTTTATCTTTTAATGTTTTCCTTTTTTCCTTCTTTGTTAACCATGCTATCCTTTGTATTGGAAATTTACAAAAAATTATTAAAATATTAATTCAGTTTTCATACAATCTATAGACTAATAATTTTCTGTTATTCTACCTAGTTGTTTTTTATCTGTGCAAATTTTAACCTTTTTTTTCATTCTGTTTTGTGCTTTGATTTTTGTTTATATAAATGACATTTTTACAAATATCAAATAAAGGAAAGCTGTTTGGTTAGTTGAAAATAATGTTCACACTTTAGAGTTTGGACATTATTTTCAACCGTAACAACAGACGGGACGAGAACCCACAGCTTGTGTCTGTCGGGTTAGTGGGAGAGGTTGAATAGGAAAAGTAAGGAAATGTTTAAAGGTTTTGGAGAGATTTCTAGGTATCTTAGGCTAACATTTATATATATATATATTACAAGTATTTCTGTTTCTTCATCTATGTGTGAATGATTCACGGAAATTTCTCTGCTAATAAAAACATCTGGAGCCATAACATCATGGGCTTATAAAATAGACGCTTTGGTCATTTAGCATTTGTCGTTCAAACGGTATGGCTGACTATTTAATGTTAGTTTTATTAAACAGTAGTGAGTTCGCAAATGTGACAATCCACCCGGTAGTAATTAATTTTCTGAGTTTTTTTTCACGTGATCGGATTTTTACCTTCTGGTATTGTGTCAACGAGTACGTTTATACGAACGATCTACGTTTACGGCGTGATTTTGTTACGGGGGAAGTGCTCCAAATTCAGTTCGTGGTCGATTCAGTTATCGTCTTAACGATCAATTATATCCATAATACTGGCTTATTAGAACAGCCCATTGATAATTTCTCCACTGCCACCATTGTGCACGTTTTTACTCCTCATCCTCTTCCTTCTCAGCCTTAGTTTTCTCTCGTCCGTAACACTTTCCCTAAATAACAACTAGACTTTTTATTTTCTCGCGATAGCTCCTCTTCCTTCTCAGCCTTAGTTTTCTCTCGTCCGTAACACTTTCCCTAAATAACAACTAGACTTTTTATTTTCTCGCGATAGCTGCTCTTCCTTCTCAGCCTTAGTTTTCTCTCGTCCGTAACACTTTCCCTACATAACAACTAGACTTTTTATTTTCTCGCGATAGCTGCCAAGATATACAAATAAGTGCCCTGTGTAGGATTCTACAGCCTTTCAGATCATTGCAGTAAGGTAAGTTTTTCCACAATTTTCTTTTTTCAATTTTATAAAATTACTGACATGCTGAGTGAAATTTAAAAAAATCTTACCAGCAGCGTTTCTTCTTCTCAGTGTTCGTGTCTCTTCATAATTCACCTTCTTTTTTGTTTATATATATATATATATATATATATATATATATATATATATATATCTATACACATAAATGTTACCTTTAACAACAATAGACAAAAAATATCGTACTAGTGATTTTATTTTCAAGAATTTTAAAAATTTAATAAAAAGTTAAAAAAAATGAATTAATTGTCAAATTGACGGTCTTCTTGTGGTTAACTGTAAAAATTTTTATTAATAAAAAACAAGTTCGAAAGGAGCACATAGTTTTTTTAAATCCAGATTATATTTTTTAAATTCAAAATAATAATAATAATAATATTCAATCTTACCTCAATACAGCTGGTTGGCTAAGGCTAGCATACCTATCAGTTCTGCTGCATCTGCAAAATAGTTTTTCAGTTTGTGTTCCATACATAGTTATACACGTTTGTACTTACTTACAACCAGCAAAATCAGGATATACACTCCTCGTTCTAAAAAAATACAATGAAATATGTGTGTCACTAATACTAGATTTTTTTATCTTAACAAATTACTACAAACATACTTACCAAATACTCCTATAGCTGTAAAGTAAATAAAACTGTATATTTACAATTAACAAAAAATTCAAAAAACGTTTTTACCTTCGATGTTCATGTCTGTAACAAAGAATTAAAAATTAGGTATCGTCTAAATGATATTTTAGTGTTTAACTTACATGTCAAAACATGCGTCGATAGATAACCTGCTAAAGCTACACAACAATTAGTACTTTTTTTTACTATGCTTAGGGCTTACTTACCTATTAACGACACCACATCTACAAAGAATTGAATAAATATCCTCTCTTTTTTTCCCCCGTTTTATTTATACTTACATCCTAGTATAGCCGACACTGTAAACAAAAAATTATTATTACTAATAATACTAATAATAATAATCGGTAATCGATTCTTACCTATGGGCATTGTCTCAGCCCTGTTCACTGAAAAAAGTAGTGATTTTCAAGTGATCTAAATTATTAGAGTATACTCACTTAGTTGCTCATCTAAAATCAATATATATATATATATATATATATATATATATATATATATATATATATATATATATATATATATATATATGTAAGTATATTAAGAATGCTTATAGATACTTACAATACATGCCTGGTTCCTCTGAAAAAAAGAATATTGATATATATATATATATATATCAGTATTATAGTTTCTGGTTTTACTATTTACTTACGTGTTAGTACTAACATCATAGCTAGTACGAAGTGTACCAGTACCTGTATCACTAAAAAAATCTAAATTTTAAAAATTGAGGATATAACTGACTGGCCCTTTCTTACCACCCAAAAACACTATTGATTGTATAGGCTTCATTGTAGCAACTATTCAAATTAATAATATTGTTCCCTAGTTATATAGGATAATGTTTGCGGTTTTACTTTTTTTTTATTATTTTTATAATGCGTCTAATTGATGATTATACTCTGAGAAAAATGAGAAAATATATAGTTCTAACTTTTTGCATTCCATAGTATGTTATATTTTACGCCTTTAGTCTTATTTCTTGGTATTGCAACAATTATTCTTATTTGTCTGTTATTGCAACATTTTGCATTTTAATATAAAGGCTTATGACTTGTATTTTTTATACTATATGTATTCGTTTATTGGTCTCTGTCTTAATATAAAGGCGTATTTATACTTTGTGTATTCGTTTCTTGGTACGTTTCGTCTATAACATGTATTTTTTTATTTTTATACTTTCTGTATTCGTTTCTTGGTCTCTGTCTTAATATAAAGGCGTATAACTTGTGTATTTTTATACTTTGTGTATTCGTTTCTTGGTAGGTTTCGTCTATAACATGTATTTTTTTTTATTTTTATACTTTCTGTATTCGTTTCTTGGTCTCTGTCTTAATATAAAGGCGTATATCTTGTGTATTTTTATACTTTGTGTATTCGTTTCTTGGTCTCTGTCTTAGGTTTCGTCTATAACATGTATTTTTTTTTATTTTTATACTTTCTGTATTCGTTTCTTGGTCTCTGTCTTAATATAAAGGCGTATAATTTGTGTATTTTTATACTTTGTGTATTCGTTTCTTGGTAGGTTTCGTCTATAACATGTATTTTTTTCTATTTTTATACTTTCTGTATTCGTTTCTTGGTCTCTGTCTTAATATAAAGGCGTATAACTTGTGTATTTTTATACTTTGTGTATTCGTTTCTTAGTCTCTGTCTTATTCGTTTCTTAGTCTCTGTCTTAATATAAAGGCTTATAACTTGTGTATTTTTATACTTTGTGTATTCGTTTCTTGGTCTCTGTCTTAATATAAAGGCGTATAACTTGTGTATTTTTATACTTTGTGTATAGGGTGATTAGGAGCAGAGGGTAGCAGAGGGTAACAGAGGGTAACAGAGACACACAGAGGGTAGCAGAGGGTAGCAGAGACACACACACACACACACACACACACACACACACACACACACAGTACGCGCTTCGTAGGTTAAGAATAGACGCTATCTTCACGTTGCGTAAAAGAAAAAGAAGAATTGATGTTGCGTAAAAGAAGAAGAATTGATGTTGCGTAAAAGAAGAAGAATTGAAGCTATCTTCACGTTTAGGTTTGGTTAGGTTACGTTAGGTTTGGTTAGGCTACGTTAGGTTAGGTCATACGTAAAAGAAGAAGAATTCGTAAAAGAAGAAGAATTAGGTTAGGTTAGGTTCGGTTTGGTTAGGTTACGTTAGGTTAGGTCGAATCTGGGGAAATCTGTGTCAGGGGTCTGGGGAAATTTGCCATATTCACCATAGGGTAGCGAGCGGTTTTTCCCCAGAATCTGGGGAAAAAAGTGAACTGAAGTGACACCCTATCTACTTCTATCGCCTGTGATATCTCATTTTCTATTTTGATGTTAGCTTTCTGATTCCAATATAGATTGAGAATTATTCGCAGGTCTTTATTATCTATGTCCTTTCTTTCAAGAATGTCTCTTAGCTTATCATGGCGTACTCTGTCAAACGCTTTTTCAAAATCGATAAAACATGCATGTACTTCCTGATTAACGTCTAGGCATCTTTGTGTAAGAACATTGAAACCGAAGAGAGCTTCTCGAGTACCTATTTGACGGCTCTCATTGGTCATTGGCCATTGTCATTTGTCATAGGCAAATGATATAGAGGCCATTGTATTTGATTACTTTTTGTGTATTTATAGATACAAATAATCTTTATACATTTTTTATTTCGCAATTACGTTGTATAAGTACATCGATATGTACAAAAATAAAAACAAAAAGCCTTGTCACATTTGTGCAGCTACAAAGTGTAATAATTCTAGAAAAAGTAATGTTAGCTTTTTTTCGTTTCCAAAAGATGTTAATAGGTGAGTGTTAAATTATAATTAAAATTGTGTATTACAGATGTTTAGATGTTATATTATTTATTAACGGCGGATTTTCATCGTGTATTAAAAAATGTTTGTATTTAGGGCAAAAATTTGGTTAATGGCATGTGGACGAGAAGATTTATTCGATAAGGCAGAACGTTTACATAGAAGTCATCGTCTTTGTGGTACTCATTTCGACAATAAGATGTTTCTGAATGATATGAGAAATGATTACAACCTTCTGCAGTTCCCACAAACTGTCATTTAATGGAGGGTTCATCAACTTTTGATCATACTTATTCTGCAGTTGTCCAAAACATATGTCTTCCAAGATGTCCTATTAATGAAGGTAAATAAAATAAATAATTATGTAACACATATGTAAGCTTTCTCTTTTTCTTTTAGAAGTAGTGAGAAGTCCAGCTATGGATATAGAGAAAAATGTTAGTATTAAAAATAAACCATCCACTATAACTGTACTTCAGGATATTACTATTACTCCTGGTAAAAACATCATGGATGGAGAACCTGAACATTTAACTACACGTCCAGTAACACCACTTAGTACACCAAGTTCAACTCAAGTGTCACAAAAATTATCAATAAATACTCCCCGAAAAAATGTATTACGAAGTACAGTTATACAATTACGCAAGGAAAATCATTATTTAAAAAAAAAACTTCAGAAGTTACAGTCTACAGGAAAGAAGGATATTGACAATGTGACAATTGAAGACTATATGGCACTAACATCTAAATTTTATCCTTCTGCAAATATAGCCAATTTCATTAATGTTCAAATTTTACAATCAAGAAAAAAGGTAAAAGGTAGAAGATTTAGTAATCAATTTAAACAGGAATGTC
Source organism: Diabrotica undecimpunctata (assembly GCF_040954645.1). Classification (NCBI taxonomy): domain Eukaryota; kingdom Metazoa; phylum Arthropoda; class Insecta; order Coleoptera; family Chrysomelidae; genus Diabrotica; species Diabrotica undecimpunctata. The sequence goes on from NC_092811.1 coordinate 64,751,855, forward strand.
TCTTAATGTACTTCACTGGACCAAAAGTTTATAGAAATGTTGAAATAGTTGTGAAATATGTGGCAGATACTCAAAAAGTGTAACTAATTTGTCAGATACTACTGTATACTCATATTTTAGGGCATATGAAAATAGAACCGGTGACACATTTGGTAATCTAAAAATGTCTACTGGTGATTTTGTTAACTTTATTAGTATACTTGACTGTCTCTTTCACAAGAATTTTGACATATTAGCTGTACAGCCGAATATTATTAAAACATATGTTTCTCTATTTAGTACCATAGATTTTAGCCACCCTTGTGAACAATTTTCACTAAAATATTGTATAACTTTATTTAGCCGTGTACGTTTGTACTATTCATTAAAATTCATAAATAGAAATTTCAAGATTCAAAAACATGAAAATAAAACTAAAAGAAAAAATAATAAATTGATTATTTGGAAACATCAATAAAATATTATTTACTTGTTTATAACAATATAATAAGTCAAAATACTATTTTTTATTACAATGAACAGATAATATCACTGAATAATTAATATACCCAATTATTGATTTTAGGTGATTTTGTTAACTATATTAGTATTCTTGACTGTCTCTTTCACAAGAATTTTGGCATATTAGTTGCAAAGCGGAATATTAGTAAAACATATGTTTCTCTATTTAGTATCATAAATTTTAGCCACCCTTGTGAACAATTTCCACTAAAATATTGTATAACTTTATTTAGCTGTGTATGTTTGTACTATTCATTAAAATTCATGTAACAAGACTCGACAAATTCATGTAACAAGACCCGGACAATGTAAAATAACATTCAAAATCATATTTGAACAAAACCAACTGTTTATAGAATAATCCAACCTCCTGAATTGCTTTAGCTAATTTGTTTTCATATTCCTCTCCGTTCACTGCGTCAGAATTTACATTCTCTGACTTTTCATGCATGCAAATCAGTGCTCATGAGATAGAATTTGTTTAACTTCTGAAATTCTAAACTACAAAATGATTCTATAACTTAATGTGTACTTACTTATTTTATTCATGTATGTATATTTTATTTTTATCTGTAATTGTACAGGTATATTGTTTATATCTGTAATATTGTATTTTTGTATATTTTGACAGTGGGTAATAAATTTTATAACATATATGTGTGTGTGTGTGTGTGTGTGTGTGTGTGTGTCGCCCAGCCTGCTGAATTGTGATTGGTCAAATGGCAACAGTAATTGCAGCCAATCATAATTCAGGAGTCTGTTGCTCATTTTCTGTATTATCGTTGGTCGAACGGCATCTGAGCTGCAGCCAATGATAATACTGAAAATTGGGCATTGGTCGTCGTGCAGGTCCAATCGTAAAAAGGCCAAAACGACCGTTACAGATTGACCTACTTTTTTTAGCATAAAAAAGATGCACGACGGTCAGGACACCAGACCGGGTCAGGATATGTCCGCTGGTCCAGCCTTCTTGGCAAGTTAGATCCTCTGATTGATTCAGTTCTCAGAGCTTCTGTTTTATTTCCACAGCTTTCACCTTTAAACCCAGAACCTAACGTTCTCAGCTTTAACGTCGGTTTGTTTTCAAACCAACAGCGGCCATTTTTGAGGAATTTATCTCTGCTTTTCGACTTAGTCGAATTTGCTAATATTTTCCTCAAAAGCGTCGCAAAGTGTCATCGATTTAATCTGTGCTTTTGGACTTAGTCCAAAATCTGATTATCTCGGTAGTCTTACAAGTCGTGTAAGAAAATTTCTCTTTCAGGATTCTCCTAAGTCTCTACTTCACGGGACTTAGCCACCGGACGGTGCTTATATCCTTAAAGAATTGAGATTTAATAAAGGCTCCTATATTGCGTTTTATTTTCTCTTCCAGGTACACTGCAAAATAACTTGTAAGTTGATTCACCTTTGATTTTTGGTATTTACATTATTTTCAGGTACACTATTAAAACGTATATTTTAAACTTTAACTTTGAAATTTTTAATAAAACTTATAAATTGTGTTTTATTCCTCTCTCTTTCAGGTACACTGTTAAACTTGTAAATTATTTCCATCTTTGATTTATGGTATTTACATTACTTTTCAGGTACACTGTTAAAAACTTGACATTTATTTTTGACTTTGATATTTGATGTTTTATTCATGTACAGGTATAAAAATAACTTGCAATATTTATGCCCTTTTTACACTTTATAAAATATCTTGTAATTTTTCCCACAGGTCTCAGCGACTTCGAAAAAATATTTCGAATTTTGTTTATAACTATTTTATTTGTGTACTTTTGTTACTTTTTATTGTTGATTCGCTCGAATGGCACTATAACAAACATCCCTATCTTTATCCCAAGTCCCTAGCTCAACTCCTTCATACTTCAGGAATTTTTGATAAGTGACATATTCCCTATTTACTAATTTGTATTTTGATTATTAGTTATAAATAATATACTTTCCCTTTCAGATTCTTAATTTAAGAATAATTAACATAATTATCTTCCCGATTCCCGGATCAGGAGATAATTATTAATTTCTTTCAGATTCTTAGCATAAGTTTTAGCATATCTGTTTTCTAACAATTTAATTACTATTATTATTATCTCAAGAAACAGTATTTATACTGGAAAAAACAAGTTTTTTGCAAGACCTTATTACTTTAAATGATCTCAACGTAAATGAAGATGATATAAAAATGGTAACAAAAGTTAAGTTTAAGGAGCGTTTCAACGTCGTAATGGAGGTTTCACCAGCTTTATACAAAGTGTTAATAGAAAGAGGTTTTCTGTATATAGGCTGGCTCAAATGTTATGTTAGTGAACACATTAATATTGTAAAATGTTTTAAATGTTGCAAAGCTGGTCACCAGAAAAAAGATTGTCTTAGTAATTTAATATGTCCGAAATGTTCTGAATCTCATGAAATAAAAGATTGTACCAGTCAGACTATGTGCTGTAATAATTGTAAAACGTTAAACTTAAGATACAAACTAAATTTAGATACAGCTCATGTTGCAAACAGTTCAGTCTGTGGTTATTTATTAGGTAAAATTGAGCAACTTAAAACTAGAATTCAGTATGTCTAACAAAAAGCTAAAATTAGCTCATTTTAATACACGTTCTTTGTTTCCAAAATTTAACGTTTTCTTAGATCTGGTAAATGATCACAGCTTTGATATCGTTTGCCTGTCCGAAACTTGGTTGACGTCGGATATCTCAGATCAGAGTGTATACATTCCGGGTTTTAAAATAATTCGTAAGGACCGTGGTTCAAGAGGTGGTGGAATCGCTGTTTTTGTACGTGATTCAATCATTTCAAAGTCAGAACTTGCTGACCTTCCCTGTCCATTAGGTATTGAACAAATGTGGATTTCTGTGAAAATACAGAAAACAACATTGTTAGTCGGTGTTATATATAGAACTGAGGCGTGCAGGATGCTAAATTTCATACAGTATTGTGATGATACTCTTTCTCACATAGTACCTCAATTTAATAATATTGTAACTGGTGATATCAATGTTGATCAGCTAGTAGATAATAAAATAAATTATTGTTTTCAGTCTTATAATTTTGTTCAATTAGTAGAGGAACCTACGCGCATAACTAACAGTTAACAGTATTTATACAAATAAAAGTGAACTCATTAAACATTCAGGCGTTTTAGATCATGAACTATCTGACCATAGAGCAGTGTACTGTGAATTTGATTTAAATATTAATTACAAAACAAATTTCTTAAAGATATATAGAAATTACAAAAACTTTTCAATATCTTCTTTTAACGCAGATCTGGAAAAAATGTCATGGGATAATATACTGTACGAAAATTTTATAGATAATAAAATTCGAATTTTCAATGATATGTTAGTTTCGCTGTTTGATAAACATGCTCCCTATGTTGAATCAAGAATTACAAAGCCACCTGCTCCGTGGCTAACACCCACAATACAGAATATGATGAAAACTCGTAATGCTGCTTTAGCCAAATATAAGAAAACTAAAAACGTCTTAGACTATAGTTACTATAAAGATCTTCGAAACGCAGTTACTAACGCAGTCCGTTTGGAGAAGAATGGTTACTTAAATTATCGGTCTGCTTCTTTGAATAAAAAAGATCTTTGGAAAGCTGTGAGGTTATTCAAAATTGTAAATAAACCAGTTATAGAGATCCCTCAGGAGATTAAAGATCCTATATCTATAAATAATTATTTTACATCTGTCTTTAGCCCTGTAAATTGTTGTCCTGAGACAACCCAATGGTATCAGTCAAATATTTTTAACCCAGATATTATTTTCTCGTTTAAAATGGCCACTATTGATGAAATTAAATCACTTATATTAGGGTTAAAATCGGAAGCTGTTGGATGTGATAATATTTCTGCAAAGATGCTACAACTCTCCCTTTCTATTACTGCTCCTTATATTACGCACATTATAAATTGTTGTTTGGAGGTAGGTTATTTTCCGGACACTTGGAAATACGCTTTGGTAAAACCACTGCCCAAATCAAATAAACCTGAATCACTTAATGATCTTCGCCCAATAAGCATCCTACCGGGACTGTCAAAAATTTTGGAAAAGGTTATCTATAAACAGATATACGATTATATTTTCAGAAATAATGTAGTTACGTGTATACAATCAGGCTTTAGAAAAGAGTTTAGTACAACGACCCTGCTTCTTGACTTAACCGATAATATACTTCGATCATTTGATGAAGGAAAAGCAACCTCAGTCATCTTGCTTGATTTTTCTAAAGCCTTCGACACTATTGATCACGCTCTTCTGTGTGCTAAATTGAAATATTTTGGATTTGATGATACCTCCTTACAGTTTTTCAAATTTTATTTGGTAAATCGTTATCAAAAGGTCATAATCGATAATAGTTCATCAGAATTTGCATCTGTCAATTCAGGGGTGCCTCAAGGTTCGGTTCTCGGTCCTCTTCTTTTTTCAATATATATATATCCGACCTGTATAAATCTTTAAATAATCTGAAATTGCACTCTTTTGCAGATGACACACAACTGTATTTCTCTTTTGAACCTAACTCTGTAAATCAAGCGTCACAAAAAATAAATCAGGATTTGGAATCTATTTGTACTTACTCCACTAGACATAATCTTAAACTTAATGCTAAAAAATGTAATTCTTTGTTATATTGTTCAAAAAATTATAAAGCCACTGTTCAGGATAACTTAAAACTAATTATAAAAAATGAACCTCTAAAAAATGTTAATAGTTGCAGAAACTTAGGAGTCATATATGACTGTACGCTACGTTTTCAAGAGCATGTCACCCTTTTAGTAAAAAAGTGCTATTTAGTTATGCGTCAACTGTATAGAAGCAAAGGCATTTTAAACTTTAAATTGCGTAAGTTACTTTGTGAAACTATGGTTATGTCAATTCTTAATTATGGGCTCTTGGTATTTTACCCTTGCTTAGATCAAGTTACGAAATTGAGGTTGCAAAAAATTCAAAATAATTGTTGCAGATTTGTTTTTGGCATAAGAAAATATGATCGTGTATCATGCAAAATTAAAGAACTTCAATGGCTAACAATAGATAATTTATACAAATATCACCTCGCCTCATTGATATGTCGAATTATTTCGTCGTCAAATCCTATTTATTTAAGGAACAAATTAGTATTTCGTGGAGACGCTCATAATCTGGATCTGAGATATCCTCATAGTCTTATGCTGCCAAGATATAGACTAGCTATTTTCCAGCGATCGGTTACTTACAATGCTGTTTTAGTGTTTAATAGTTTAACAAAAAATTTAAGAGGTAAATCTCTTGATTTCATGAAGCGGCATTATAAGACATTTTTACTACAATCGCAGTAACATTATTATTATATAGTATATTGTTGTCGTAATTGTTACCATTGTTATCATTAATATCATTTATCACATAACATCACAAATTATTTTCTTTATCTTATTTTTCTAGTAGCCACATGACTATTTCTACCATTTCAATATTATATTATTATTTATGTCAATTTATAAATAATTTTTTTTTCATGTTCTACTTATTTCAAACTGATTTTGTAAACTTGAGGTTAAGTGGAGTAGCTCTAGCTAGACTTCGCCTCATGTATCTCTTGTTTGTAAATTTTTACAGACTAAATAAAGGCAATTTATTATTATTATTATTATTATTATTGTGTTTCTTTATTAAAAGGCATTTAATCCTAGCTAAGTGTCCATACCCCGTGTCTATGGCCACTAACCGAGAACCCTACCCTCTTAGGTCCCAGAAAGCGATGGATAGAGCGAGTAACGAGCCTTCTCTCTCTCCTGAGGAAGCTGAGAGTTCCTTACGTTACCGACATGGCGCCCAACTCTTAGAACGGACATCACCACACCCTGAGGTGACAGAGTCCACACCGCCTGCGACGTCAGGCCTTTTCACACCACCCGTGACCGACATGACAGCCCAACTTCCACCACAGCCTGCGACGTCAGGCATTCCACCGACTCCAGATGTAGGACAGATGTTAGCAGCCCTCACCCAAGCAGTGACAGTGCTAGCCTTAACCACCTGCCCCTACACCAAGATGGAAGCCAGCCCTGAAGAAGTTCAGCGGAGCAGAGCACGAGAGCCCCGAAGAATTCGCCGCCTCAGCCACACACCATCTACTGGACATGACCATAGAAGGAAGACACTGAACAGCGTACCTCCTGGAGCATGGGCTCGAAGGAGAGGCATCTACATGGGCCAAGACGCATGCAGACCCCAAACTGGACCACACAACCTTCTTCAAACGATTGATAGACCACTTCAGCCACTCGTTGAGGTTCACAAAGCTACTAGCCAAGCTATATGGACATAAACAGAGGCAAGAAGATGCCGAAAATTTCAAGACTGATAAATATGAAAATATAACCAAAAGAAAAAATAATAAATTGATTATTTGGAAACATCAATAAAACATTATTTACTTGTTTATAACAATATAATAAGTCAAAATACTCTTTTTTATTACAATGAACAGATAATATCAATCAATAATTGAATCGGTGAGATGAAAAAGGTACACATTCCAAAAAATGCGAATTTAAACTGAGATAGCCATTTTGTTTCTAAGATCAAGTTCCATCTATGGAGTTGAAAAAGGTACACATTACATTACAAAATATTACTTATGCAGAGGTCAAAATATTCCGTTGAGTTGAAGAAGGAACACATTCCTGGAATGTGTCCCTTCTTCAACTCGACGCGTGTCACACAGCGCAAGTGTAGTGGGAGTCCGCACAGTTATCGTTTGCGCATATCCGGCTTCTACACATAAACGGCCAGTCATTTATCTGTTGTTGTTTAGTTAGTGTGGAGCTGTGTTATAACGTAAACAGTTAACAGTGAATAGTTATAGTGTGTTATTTGCGATGTCGAGTTCAGACAGTGAAAATGTAGAGCCACGCCGGAAGAAGGGAAAGTTAAATAAAGAATTACATGTCAGAGAGATGGAAAAAATTGCTAGACGCAAGGGTGAAGAGTTTGTTACGTCATCAGGTAAACTAGTTGAAGCTAAACAAACTGGCCCTGACTGTCAGTGTAAGAAACAGTGTATGTCTAAGCTATTAGATGAAGACAAAAAACGTATTTTAGAAAAACTTTATGCTGGCCAATCAAAAAATGAACAAGACACCTTTTTAATGGGGTGTATTGAAAGATTCGATGTCAAACGGCACAGACCAACAGTTGATCATTCAAAACAAATCAATGCCTCATTTAAGTATTATGTGATCGTGTCTGGAAATCGTTCAGAAGTATGTCGCAAAGCATTCATAAGTTTGTATGCAATTTCACACAAAATAGTTATCAGACTCACTCTTGGCGAAGGGAATGTCTCCTCTTGACATGAGAGGCAAGCATTTAAATCGTGTTAATACTATTCCAACCACTATAACTACCAAAATACATGAACATATCGATTCATATCCTAAATATTTAACCCATTACACTAAGCAACCTATAACCTATTTGGATGCTAAGTTAGATGTACTGAAAATGTATGATATGTTTCTTCAAAAACACCCTGACCTTGGAACAAAAGTAAAGTACGAGTTTTTTCTAAAATACTTCAAAGAAAATTTTGGATATAGATTTGGGAAGCCACAAGTCGACGTATGTTCAACTTGCGAAGACCTTCAAACTAAACTAAAATCCACTACATTGAATGATAACGCTAAACGTACCGCTGCTGCAGAGCTAATAGTGCATAAGAGACGTGCAAAAAAATTTTACACTAAGCTCAATGAAGTGAAAGAGTTGAGTAAAACTAGACCTAATGTAATGGGGATAGTTTTTGACTACATGCAAAACTTACCGCTACCCAGTTTGCCCGTACAAGAAATGTTTTTTCTGAGAAAGTTATGGTACTATGTATTTAATGTTTATGATTTTAAAAACGATAGGGCAGTATTCTACACATACCCCGAAGGTGTTGCAAACAAAGGACCAGATGAAGTCACCTCTTTTGTATTAGATTTTCTTCAAAATGAAATCCCTGCAGAGATTACGGAACTCCACATTTTCAGTGACGCATGTGGCGGCCAAAACCGCAACCACACTATGGTGAGGGTACTTTCAGCCCTAACTATGACCGGTAGATTTACATCAATCCATCAATATTACCCGGTAAGAGGGCATAGCTTTTTGCCATGCGATAGAACCTTTGCAGTTATTAAGAGAGCAGTACGAAAATATGATCGCATTTATTCTCCAGACCAATACAAGGCCATCATAGAAAACGCCAAAAAGATTCAACCAACTTACAAAGTAAAAGAAGTAAAAAATGAAGATGTACTAGCCTGTAAGAAGTGGTGGCCTCTTTACTTTGTTAAATTACCAAAAAGCCTTGAAGATAAAAGAATATCTTTTGCCATAAGCAAATATAGTTATCTGATTCACAGAAGTGACCGGAAAGGATACGTGGTAGCGTCATCGTTCATTGGTGGTTTTCTCTCACACACCTTTAAACTTACAAAATCCAATGATGTAGTGCTTCCTTCAAGCAAGGCTTACGATTATGGAAAGGTACCTATTAAGGCAAGCAAGATCAATGACGTCATGAAACTCATCAAATACATTCCAGAGGAATACTTGCCCTTTTATGATGAACGTCGTACTTGGCCAACGACAGAAGCTGAGACCCCTGATGAAAATGATGAAAATTAACTTTCCATTATTGTGCTGTAAACTTTTTTTATAAATCATGTATGTATTTTAATATTACATTGCTATATTTCAAATTATTTTGTTTCATGTTGCCTTAAAATCTCATTTGCAAGATATTGAGTGTAAAAAGGGACACATTCCATTATCTAAAATGCTAATAACTCAGACATAGTATTAAAAAAACCAAAATAACCATAACAGTTGAATGTCTTCCATTTACTTGTGAAACTTCATAATGGAACCATTTTCTGTAACATATTTAGTTTTGCAGATAAACAGTTTTTTTTAGTTCCTGAAAAATAGCCATTTTGGAATGTGTACCTTTTTCAACTCACCGATTCAATTAATATACTCTTTTAGGGGTTTTCTTCACATCCTCTTGTGTTTTTAGTGAGAAGTAACTAAAATATCTTATCATATTCCATAAAAATGTATTAGAGCGTTACTTCTAATTAATTAATAATTAATTATATTGACATTAATCAAGATCAAGTAAACAACAATGTAAAATAACATTCAAAATCATATTTGAACAAAAGCAATTGTTTATAGAATAATCCATACTCCTGAATTGCTTTAGCTAATTTCTTTTCATATTCCTTCCCGTTCACTGCATCAGAATTTACATTTCCATGTATCTCATCGCAGAACTAATTATGGTTCAAATATAGGTATGATCTGACTTTCATACATGCAAATCAGTGCTCATGAGATATAATTTGTTTAACTTCTGAAATTTTAAACTACAAAATGATACTTTGTAAACTTAATGTGTACTTATTTTATACATGTATATTTGATTTTATCTGTAATTGTATTTATCTACAATGTATTTTTGTATAATTTTGACAGTGGGTCTGTTACCTTTGTTATTAATAAATAAATAAATATCTAATTTAACATGTAATAATAAATGAAGTTCATTTAAAAATTTATTTTTTATTTCCACAAATACATTCTTAACATTAACAGGATGACGCTACTTTTAGCACTTTGTACGATTCCGTTGGACGTCTAATGTACATCAACAAGGATTGTAAGAAAAAACTCAAAGAAAAATTGTGTTATGAAGTACAGTTATGAAATTATGAAAGGAAAACCATTATTTAAATAAAAAATTCAGATGTTACATTCTACAGAAAAGAAATGTGTCGATAATGTGATAATATGGCACTTACATCTAAATTTTGTCCTTCCTTAAATTTAGCTAATTTCATAAATGTTCAAATTTTACAATCTAGAAAAAGGCAAGAGGTAGAAGATTCAGTAATCAGTTTAAAAAGGATGTCTCTTAATGTACTTCAAGGGGCCTGTGTTTTACAAAAATGTTTTGTGTAGCAAATTTTGTTTACCCAGCCCTAATATATTATTTAAAAATAATATACCAGACAGCTACTCAAAAAGTGTAACTATAGATAAATTCACATTCAGATGGCAGCGTTCCAGAGATAGGCCTGTACTTTCTATATGCCAGAAATAACTACATTGTTGTCAGTTTTTAATCGTACCTACAATCGTACGTTATGGGCCGGCTCCTATAAAAGAATTATAATTTCGGAAATATTTATGAATGTGAAACGGAAAAATACTACATTTTTTTAATTATATAATTTTTCTGTTGGTATTTTAAAAATAGAAAGTTATATTTCGGAAATCTGGTCTTTTCGGAATTATATCTTCTGTTCGAAATTGTTTACAATTCGTGGAAATGAAATAATTATTTGTATAATCCGTTTTTGATCTTAATGTCCTTTTAATGACACACTTTCTCTACCTGCATTTACAGTTACAGACATTAAAAAATAATTTAGAATTAAAAAAATATACCTATTTATAAATTCAAAATTATTGTCTAATGCCAGCAATTATAAATTCAGGTAAATACTTGAGAGTCATTAAAAGAATTTTCAGTTGATATCAGACGTTTGTGTCGTGTCAGTGTCAAAATGGCCGCGAGTGTAATAAAATTCAAAAACGGTAATTTGTTAAATAGTGAATGCAAAAAAATAGTGTTAAATGTTTTTAACTATTTATCAAACAGTAATAATGATAAAAGTGTATCAATACTTTGTGCGGGATATAGTGCGGGAAGTTTCTGCTATGACTGGAGTCTCTGAGCGAACGATATTCCGATATAGAAGTGAAAGTAAAAATGGTCCACTCGTAACTCCTATAAGAAAAAAAAGAACCGGTTATTTGAATAGTCGTGAGAATAGATATGATGAAGCAACTCGGTCTAGAATAAGACAAGTAGTGCACGGTTTTTTTATGGACAATATTCCTCCAACCCTTGACGTAGTACTAGAAAAAATTAAGCAAATGGAGCATCTTCCGAATTTTTCCAAGAGTACGTTGAGAAGACTATTGCACGACATGGGTTTTATATATGGCAAACAAGGTAGAAATTCAATATTAATAGAAAAACAAGAAATAGTCGCTTGGAGGCGTCACTATCTCCGGGAAATAAAGAAACTGAGGAACGAAGGAGCCAATATCATTTATATGGACGAATCATGGGTTAATACTGGAATAACCAATGGGCAAGTATGGCAAGATACAACAATAAAAAATAGCCGACAGGCTTTCGTAAATGGACTTACCACAGGTTTAAAAACTCCGACCGGAAAAGGACCAAGATTTGTTTTAGTCCATGCAGGAAACAAAGACGGATTTGTTGAAGGTGCTGACATCACTTTTCTTGCCAAAAAAGGTGCTGAAGATTACCATGAAGAGATGGACGGAGATCTATTTGAAAAATGGTTTGAAGAGATGTTAATACCGAATCTCCCAAAAAATAAAAAGAATGTCATTATCTTGGACAATGCATCTTATCACTCTAGGAAATTAAATTTTCCCAAACAATATTGGGTGAAACGTCAAATTAAGGAGTGGCTCTATGAAAAGGACATTTATTTTGAAGAAGATTACTTAAAAAATGAACTTCTGGAAACTGCTAATGTATTTAAAAATATTTATGACAAATACAAAATTGATTGTATTGGTGAAAAATACAGGAATCACAGTGACGAACAATGCCGCGTAGATGTACATATCTTAAGACTTCCGTCTTATCACTGTGAACTGAACCCAATAGAAATGGTGTGGAGTGAAGTGAAACGGTACGTGTCCTCTAAGAATTCAAGTTTCAAACAAAACGACGTTAAAACATTGATTTATGAAGGTTACGATAAAGTACAGAACAATGGACATTGGAAAAATTACGTCAACCATGTTATAAAATTGGAGAATAATTTTTGGACAGTAGACAACATTCAAGATGACATTGAACCTATTAGAATTTCATTAAACGATGACTCTGAAGATGAACTAGATTATGAAAATGAAGATGATTGAAAATTGTTTTTCGGGGGTATTCTTTTCTCAGTAAAGGTAATAAAATATTTAGTTGATCTGGTTGAAATGTAGCACACTTAAATAACTCATTAATCGACATAATTTCAAGTAGTTATATTAGACGTCATTATGCAAAAAATAAAGTTATGAACATTTAATAAATTAGTGCACAATTGAGGCCCCTAGAACACAAGAGGTGTAAGTGCCAAAAACAAAGTTTTGAAAAATCTTTGTTCACAGTTCGATATAAATTTAAAAACCTAGGTAGCACTTTTTCAGTTTTCAGCATGTTTTCAATGACATGTAATTTTTGATGGTGTTATTGTTGTTAATGTAGAAAGTTTGAAGCCAAAAGTACGTGCCTGTTGTTAGATATCAGTTGCTAAGTGATAAGCAACTGCACTTACACCCTTGTGTTCTAGGGGCCTCAATTAGGGGTTTTTTGCAATTATCTCAGTCATTTGTTTATGTATTTTAATTTACAAACTAAAAAATTAAAAAACTGTTTAAGATCTGCAACATTTATTTGAAACATTTTTCCCTAAAATGCACGAGGAACAAAATAGGCAAAAAAATGATTTTTTCCAAACTTCATCTTTCTTTAAAAAATAAACAAAGCAAAATTGGCTGTAATTCTTCAAGGAATTATCATCAGTTATCCCTTATCTACCGTTTAGAACATTAAAAAACCTGTAGAATATTTTTCATATTTTTTTCCCTATTAACCCGGGACTACACGCGTGTCGGTCGAAAGGACCGAGCCGTGATAAATTTTAAAATGACGCCGCTTGTATAGTGGTGGTGGTACTGACCTTCCTGGAATGCTCCAAGCGGTTTTCCCTTTAGCGACTGGCGTTATATTATTTCAGTTTTTATTTGGCCTTTGAGAGATATAGTTTAATATTTGTGTAGTCGGTGCTTTTGACCGCGCGCGTGTACATAAGTATCAAAGATATTTGTGTTGCAGTTTCACAGTTTTAGATATTGGTGTGCTTTTTATAGTTAATAATACGGTAAGTGAACCCTGTGTGTGGTTCTTTTAATAATATTTCTTAAGTCTAGTATTTTAGTGGAAAATATAGTCACACGTATGGTGATTTGTAATAGTATTTTTTTATTTGCAGGTTATGTGTTCTTACGAGAAAGAAACAAAGCGTATTTTAGCCATGTGGGCTGAAATTGAGAGCGACGATGAGATAGGTGGACCACCTGCAGACCAAGATGACGTTTTGGAGAACAATGATTACGACTCCAATTCAGAGCAATCAGAAGGAGAAGAGATACCAGATTTTAACGAAACTCAGCAAGATCTAAATACTCGTCTGTGTTTTGTGGGAAGGGACAAAAAGACTTTGTGGAATAAATTTCCCGTAGCTGTTTCAAAAAAAAAGACCCTGAGCAGAAATATAGTGACTCAATCTTCTGGAGTAATTGGAAAAGCCAGAGAAGCAAAAACCATTATTGATGCTTAACAATTGTTTTTTCCAGACTCCGTCATCGGCTAAATAGTTGAACACACAAACAAATATATTCTAAAGCTTAGGACAAAGTACAGTAGAGAAAGAGATGCTACCAGTACAAATATGGAAGAAATTAAAGCACTTATTGGTCTTCTATATTTTGCTGAAGTCTTGCGGTCATCACACCTTCATTTGAGAGATCTGTGGGCACAAGACGGAACCGGCGTAGAGATTTTTCGTCTTACAATGGGAATTAATCGATTTCAATTTTTGTTGCGAGCGCTTCGCTTTGACGATCTTGATAGAGAGGAACGGAAACAGTACGATAAGCTATCTCCTATAAGAGAATTTTTTGATGGATTTCTTGAGCGATGCAAAGACAATTATACTCTTAGTGAATTTGTAACAATTGATGAAATGCTTGAGTCATTTCGCGGCAAATGTGGATTTCGACAATATATACCGAATAAACCAGCAAAGTATGGAATCAAAATATTAGCGCTTGTTGATTCCATGTCATATTACACTTATAATCTAGAGGTGTATGTTGGGACTCAACCAGATGGGCCCTATAAAGTTGACAATAGCGCCTCTTCAGTCGTACAACGATTAATTAAACCAATTTCTGGAACTGGAAGAAATGTAACTTTCGATAATTGGTTTACGTCGATACCTTTAGCCTTAGATTTACTAAAAAAACACAAACTAACTGTTACGGGCACAATTCGCAAAAATAAAAAAGAAATTCCTGAAATTTTTACTGCAAAGTTAAAGGAGCGTAAAGTTACTTCGAGCATTTTTGGTTTCACCCAAGACATGACTTTGGTATCCTACAAACCCAAGCAAAACAAAATAGTTACATTATTGTCAACAATGCATTACAAAGACGAGATTGATCCAGAAAGTGGCGATGCATACAAGCCATCAATGATTACATTTTACAATGCAACAAAGGGAGGTGTTGATACCGTTGATGAGCTAAAAGGAACTTACTCTGTGTCACGAAAAAGTTGCCGATGGCCTCTAACATTATTTTTTACTTCCTTGTATATATATCTGGAATAAATAGCCATATCGTTGCTGACAAAAATAACAATACTCATAGAACTCGCCGAAAGTTTTTGAAATCATTAGCAATGAGTCTCATTACACCGCAACTTGAACGTCGTCGAGAAATGGTTATGTTACCAGTAACTATGAGAAGTCGTATAAAAGAAATGTTGGGCATCCAGGAGGTATCTACGTCACATAGCCAGTATGACGTTCCAGGCAGATGTCATTTTTGCTCATCGAAAAAGAACAGAAAAACGAAGACCCTATGCGTACAGTGTCAAAAGTATATATGCCGAGAACATACTTCCCAGGTTTGTAGTGAATGCTATAAAAGCCAACAATAAATGAAAAATTGTAACGTACGTTTAAAATAAAAGATTTTTGGTATATATTTAGATTCTACTTGTTTTTTTTTTTATTAATTAAAACCAAAACTATGTCTACGGTCGATTTGACCGTGCGCGTGTTACAACGTAAGTTTTTTGGCGCGTGTAATGCCGGGTTAACTGCGGTATTATGTATAAAAGCATTTTAGGAATTATTACCATTTATTTCATTCACGAATTTTCTATTAACAACTTTAGCTTACCTAAACATATCTTAGTTTACCGTGAGTTTGGCCCTGCTTATTTTACAAAAGTAGCAAAACTTACAATGGCAGTAGAATTGGCAACTTACCCTTGGGGGTAATTTAAAGAATATATTAAATTAAAGTGTTGTCTCTTTGTTGTTCTCATCACCTCGTTTAAAGTATTATAGAATTGTTCTATTTCCTCTTCGTCGGCTGTAGGAGCGTACACTTGTATGATGTTTATTATGTTCTTATCTTTCAATTGTATTAACATTACACGCTCTGAAAATGGAGTAAAGTTTACTACAACATCTTTCCATTTTTTTGAGATGATGACTCCAACTCCGTATCGATGGGTTGTGGTGTCACTTCCGGCATAATAAAACATTCGATGATTATTTGTGGGACATTTGAGATTTCCTGGCCACTGTGTTTCACTCTTGCCTAATATGTCTATACCCAAACGATTCATTTCCAACACGGCGTTATGTAATTTTCCCGAAGAGAATAAGCTCCTTACATTCCATGTAGCAATTTTTATGGTTGTCTTTTTCTTATTACAAAAGTTTCGCAAGTTTACGACCGAGGAAGCCTTGTATTTATCTATTTGTCTTCCCCTGCCGGATCTTGTTATCCGATGTCCATGATCAGTACTTTGCATATCTGTCATGATGATTGTTACTAGGGGTACTCTATGAGTCTTTAATGCAGTGGTTCCCCGTTCCTTCTGCATCCTTATGCCGTTGACCATTCTGTAGTTTTCATCCGCCTTCAAGACCAATTTCTCAGTCTTGTATTGTGTGTAAAAGTTGTTAATTGTTTGTAAAGTTAATTGTTAATTGTTTGTAAAGGTAGGTATTAAAAGCTAGTTGTTAATTACATCTGCAGCGAAATGAAGTCGCTCTGTGAATTTCACTAAAGAGAGGGAACTTTTACTCATTGAGGAAGTCTCTAAGTACAAGTCAATTATAGAATGTAAAACAACAAATAAACTAAATTGGAATGAGATTAGTTTTTATTATATATATTTTTGTTTATATATGAAATAAAAATTACATTTGCAGGAAAATGTAAATGGAAAAAAATTGTGGCTAATTTTAACGCCAAAAATTGTCATGCCAGGACACTGGATCAAGTACGCACCAAGTATTACAACATAAAGAGCAAGGCAAGAAAGCAGTTTTAATTTAGACACCAGTACGGTGCTGTACTGGATTTAATGAATCTAAAGACTGTGATGGGTTTGAATGCAGAATTTGATTCTGATTCTATTGAAATCGATAAAGTACTAAGTTTAAACAGGTTTTTTATAACATAATTAATCATAAGTGATGTTGGAGACTCAATTTTTGAAATGAATGTCAATAACGGATGCATACTTATATAAAGGTTGTATAAATCTTTTCTAACACACTTTTTTCAGATCTTAATTGTTGAAGAATCGTCAACAACATCAAAAGATGAAGAATTTAAACATAGTGATAACAATATAAGACTCCAAAAATTTCTTTAGAAGTACTTGAACAGGTAGAAAAGATGTAATAAAAATGTACAGTTGTAATTAAATAATTCTTGTTTTTAGGATTCACCCAGGAAAAACTGGAACAAGTATGTCCCTGAAAAATTAAAAAAAAAGTCCATCAAAAGCTGAGGCCTAAAATATTAAATCCTGACCATTAAGGCAAAAAAATATATATTATGAACGCAAGCTGGAAGTGTTAAATGAAGACAATCAAAGGCAAAAGGAAAAGGAAGAGAGGGAAAAGGCTAAACATGAGAGAGATATAAGGGAACAAGATTTAAAAATTAAAATATTAGAAATAGAATTAAAATTAAAACAAAAATATGCCCAATTTCACATAATTTATTGGAAACCGAGTTAAAAACTATTGGATTACAGCTAATGTCAGTTCTTACATTCTTACGAATTAGAGCAACCCATCCAGCGTATCATCACATACTTACCCTGAAATGATATGTGAACAAACAAATTACTCCTACATTTAATGAGCCCAATACCGACATACCTGCTTCTTTTGAAGTTCAAATAACTCCGATAACTAAACCTACGACCTCCAAACGAAATTTATCTGAAATTGCAACACCTAGCCCAGAAGATACACCAGATATTACTAATTCCTCAGAATCAAAATCTTACTTTCCAAACGTCCAAAGTCGAAAGACAAACCCTCATTAGAATTTCGAGAATTGCCCCAAAAGATAACCAATTTTATTGACAATCACAATCGCAACTTCCCACTCGATAGTCAACAATTCACTGATCTGTTAGAGTACACTCAAGGTAGTAGTGATGCATTAAACATTGCTAAAGACTATACCCTACATATTCCATCTCTTATAGAAGTGATAAATGAAATACATTCGCAGAAAAATGACCAGAATGGACCTTAGCGATTTCCCATGTTAATTTCCATAAGAGTTGCGCCAGATTCCGTATAGCCCCTTTCAAAAAAGCCATTGATACTGCCTGTGATGACTGGATGCGAAATCATCCAGGAAAAGTTATGACTATTTACGACATACCGGGTATTATAACTATCTCAATGCCACTTGCTATCACTCAGGTGAATATCCAGACCGGGTTTCGAAAGACAGGGATCTTCCCAATCAACCACGATTTGCTTCAAGAAATTTATTTTGCGCCATCATTCGCGACAGACAGGCCTATCCAAATGCTATTGAAGAGGTGGGCATTTCTAATCAACATAACATTAGACTTACACCTGATGACGAATCACTATCACCTTCGTTATTGAATTAGGATCCACCTTCATTCAGCGCAGTAAGCCCAATTGAGCCCGAAAATAGAGCTTCAACTAAAGAGGCTGCATCGCAGCCATTTACTAACAGTGACCATCAAATGCTTACACCAATTGAAATAGCTGAGCTCGAAGCAACAAAAACACCGCCTAGACAAACATCTCTAGAACCTAGCCAAGAATGACAAGCTGGTACAATGAATCTGGAATCACACATTTCTCCTCGTGATGCTGTTTGTCAGCCATTAGAACCGTCTACAAGCAAGCAGTCTGTGTTCTCGCCTGAGACTTTACGGCCTTAGCCTAAAGCTCCATCTAGAAAACTAGGGAACAGAGGTCGAAAAACCAAAAAGTCTGCTATCTACACAGATACTCCAGAAAAGGAAGCTGCTAGAAAGGAGTATGAAGAGTGACAGAAACGGTTGAAAAATAGACAAACAGAAAAAAGTACTCGAATAATCTACTGGAAAGGTAATCAAAAATAAAGGGAAAGGAAAAGCGAAGAAAATGAAGATAAATACACCATCAGAATCATCAAAAGAATATTATTGTCTTATTTGCTTAGAGACCTATTCAGCGAGTCGATCTAGAGACAGTTGGATTCAGTGCCAAGGTAGCTGCAAACAATGGTCTCAGGTGGCCTGTACTGATGGGAGTAGATATTATATATGCCACAGCTGTGAAGAGTCTGATTAAATATAGGAAAATATAATTTGTTTAAACTCAGATTTTGTGTGATAATTTTTATTAATAATTTGATTTTGATTTTGTTTGGTATTTTTGATTAATAAATCTGATTAAAAATAATAAAACTGATTTTATATGTGTGATTTATGTATTATTTTTGAGTGTTACAACTGTCCCCTATTCGTGTTACAACCGCTTGTAACAATCGTACACACATATTTAAATGACATATTCCCTCCAAACTATTTTACTTGAACTATTGGTTTTGACATTAATTTAAAGACAAATGAATATTACTTCACATCAAAGACTTTGATCGTTGTTTACAGCTATAATAGTTGTGCTATGAAGCACTAAAGGAAAATTGTTACAACCGTACCCACTCTACCCTACTCAATAGAGAGCATTATTTTTTGAAATATATTATCATATTTTAATGGAAATGGATATACGTTTTCAGCATTGTGATAAATTAAAATTCGTAAGCTTATCAGATACAACAAAATTTGAGTCATACAGTTTGACCTTCCCTTCCGACGATTTTCAAAATTTATTTGAGTTTTATGGCACACAATTTACTAAACATCAAAGACTTAAAAATGAGCTCTGCCTTCTTTATGCCGACGAAAATTACCAATATGTGAATTTGCAAGAATTGGTTATAAAGTTACAACCAATTAAAGAATTTGTATCAGAAGCCTATGATTTGTTTTGTTTAATTTTGACAATTCCATCGACAAGCGTATCCGTATAAAGAAGTTTTTCGTGCTTAAAAAGGTTAACAACTTTTACAAGAAACACTATTTCACAAGATAGACTATCCAGTTTGACTGTTATCGCACTTCATAAAGAACTGTTGAATAAACTTATGCAGAAGCATCCTTTCTACGAGGATATTATTGATAGATTTGCCTCCCTAAAAGACCGAAAGATCGACTTGATTTATAAAAACTAGGTAAGTCAGTTCTATTAGTCTATCTAATACTGTTTTTGTTGTTTAAGTATCTCTTCACCCTCGGTTCTAGTATCATCACCATTCCGCAACCTCTTGCATCCACTTTTGGATATAGATCACCTCCGTATTCTTCCATTGTTGTCTATCTTGTGTCATCTGTAGGGTAAGTGTGTATAAGAGCACGCACGTATTATTTTTAAGATATATCGCCATCTATTAAAGTAATTTTTACTTGAAGGCATTCTAAATACATTCCTACTGCACGGTCATAAACAGAAATCTGCATTATCGTCCTAGTTTTGTCAATATGGTCGCTGCAAATAGTTGCCGTTTAGATTTATAATTTTGTGTGTTCACAATTTAGTCAATTGAGAGGTAAGCAAACCATCAGTTTTGTATAAAATAATTTTAGACTGCATTTATATGAAATAGTGATTGCTTTAAAAAAAAATGGGCCGTAAATCTATTTGTTTTCGTAATAAACGCTTTAAAATCACAAAATGCATATATGTATAAGAGTACTCAGTTACCGATGTATAAGATTACGCAATGCGAACTCGTATACACAGTTGGGTACTCTTAAACAATTTTTTATTTGCTTTAAGTTTTCTTTTTATTTTCAGATTTTAAATTCATAATGAGTCGGTACAAGTGAAAAACCGACAGAAAGTTAATTTTTACTGAAGAAAACTTACGAGAAATACAGCAAAAACTAGAAGCAGGATGTAGTAAAAGAAGTATAGCGAATGATATGGGAATAAATGAGGCCACATTAAGAAAAAGATTAAAGTGTGGAACTGTACCAAAATCATTGGGACGATTTCAAAACGATATTCCAAGCGACGTAGAACAACAGATACGAGAATTAGATCTGATGTTTTATGGAATTGCAAAAAAAAAATTGGCAAATAGCAGCGTATAAATTTGCTGAATCTAATAATCTTTCTCACCGTTTTAATAGAAATCTACAAATGGCTGGTGAGTCATGGGTAAGAGAATTTTGCCAGCGGGACAAAATTGCGCTTCGACAACCAGAAAAATGTTCGATGGCCCGAATTATGGGTTTTAATAAAAATGAAGTAACAAGATTTTACGATAACCTTAAAAATCTTTATGAACTAAGGCAATACTCTCGAAGTTCAATATATAACATGGATGAATCGGGTTTATCAACCGTGCCTAATAAGTTACCCAAGACATTAGGGGCAAGGGAAAGAAACTTGTAGGGAAGATAGCTAGTGCAGATCGTGGACAACTTGTAACGGCTGTATGTTGCATGAACTCCACATGTAACTATGTTCCTCCAGCACTCATATTCCCAAGAAAAAGAATGAAGGAAGAGCTGTTTTTAAATGCCCCATGTGAAACTCTGAAATTAATTTCTGAATCGGGATATATCAACACGGATCTTTTTTGTAAGTGGTTAATCCATTTTAATAAGTTTGCCAAACCCAGTGCTGAAAACAAAGCTCTTTTAATTCTCGACAATCACAGCTCTCATCGTGACCTACAAGCTATAAAATATTGCCGAGAGAATCACATTGATCTTTTATCTCTACCGCCTCATTCAAGCCATAAACTACAGCCACTGAATATTGGTTTTTTTGGTCCTTAAAAAAAAACCTACAGTAGGGAATGTGACAAGTGGATGGTAAGTAATCCAGGTAAAGTAATTACACAATTTCAAGTTGCTGAATTATTTAGTACTGCTTATAGTTCTGTATCAAATATTCAGAAGGCCGAAAATTCTTTTAAAGCATCGGGAATATATCCGTTTAACCCCGATCAGTTTCATGACATGGATTTTGTCCCCCCCCCCCCCCACGTTACCCACGTACCTTTGGACAATCCAGTAAGCGCGGTAGTTAATAATACTTCAAATGGAGCCCGTGTAGAAGCAGAAAATATTGGACTTCAGCTTCCAATACCATCTGAAGTAATACCTCCTTCAAAGCAGCCTGAGAATGAAGATGATCTAATCTCTTTTACGCAGAAAAACTCTTTTAAACAAAAAAAAGAAGACAGAACGAATAAAAAGAAAATTAGTGCCTAGTTGTAGTATATCATTGCACAAAGTTCAAAAAGGGAATAAAGAAAATGATCCTGATGTAACGTGCCCAGGATGTAATGAATTGTATTCAAATTCTGTTGAAGACTGGATCATGTGCTTTCAATGCAAAAATTGGTGGCACGAATCTTGTACGACTTACGTAACAGGAGACTTCATGTGTTTTAACTGTGAGGAATCGAAATGGATTTAAAGATGAAATAAAAATGAGTTCTAAAACATACTTTTCATATTTCTTTTTTATGTATTTGTGTTGCGTTTATTTTAGAAATAAAGTTTGATTTTTGGAATGTCTTAATATTTTTGTACACTTCAGTAATGTGCGTACTCTTAAACATATAGATACATACTCTTATGCAAATTTGTGTATAAGAGTACGCATTAGCAGCGTACTCTTATACGCATTTACCCTATCGAATTTCCCACTGTTTTTCTCAAGGCATCCATCCATCTTTTTGGTGGTCTACCGCGGTGTCTTTTATATTCCCTAGGTCTCCATTCTATGAGTCTTTTGGTACACCTATTATCATTTAAACGTGCTACATGTTCAGCCCATCTCCATTTGGCTTGTGCAATTTTTTCTATGACATCTGTCAATTTAGTCCTCTCTTTCTCTCTGTCATCCCGTGTGAGGTTGTTGGTCCTCCATCGAGCGCCTCCCCAGGTGGCGGATAGGGGAATGCTTCCTAGATATAGGTGGTACCGGGAAAATGAAATACTCGGGGCGGACAAAAACCAGTAAAAACTGCAGTGTCTGATCCAGAGTGATCGGCTGCAATCAGCATCTGACCCAGAGTGGGCGGCTGAATCGAAACTTACCAACCCGTTTTAGTAGGCGTGGTGTTTTAATCGACAAAAAACCCTCAATGAAATGTCAAGGTTCACAACTAAAATACCCCAGGCAAGCAGAACGAATCGTATCTAGTATAAGTGCCCTAAAAAACTGTGTTCAAGTTATTAGGGCCTAAACTCTATACATTTTTTTAACGAATTTTTAATGAGATTTGGGCGCGACGTAGGTACCATAACTCCTTTTTGCTCTGGCAAGCTTTCCTCATCTTCACCACTTTTTTAGGCCACGAGCCGCCGCTGATTTTACGAGCATCCTATGTGAGTGACAGAAATAGAGCTATATTATATATTTAGCAATACTACTCAAGCCAGGCACGAGATCTCGAGATTGAAGTTTTAGTAGATCTGATCTATTTCGAGTTATTTACGCCTTCGCTTGCTGCTATTGTCGCGAGTGTCAAAAGTGAAGCGAATCTACGTTATGTAAGCCGTCGACTGAACCGAGTCAATTGTAAAACCAGCTAGTGGGCGTGGCCTACATTTAGCTGGTAGCATTGGCGCAGTCAGTCGACGCTGAGAACAAATTCGCGGGAAATCTACCGCGTGTAGTGCAGTAAACAGCTCAACCAAGCTTGTTTTTTAGATTTATAGCATCAAGTAAGGCGGCTGTGCATTGGCTACATGTGTATCTGGGCGAAAGCCCTCGGGATACTTGCTGGTGCGTCAGGGAGACACTGCTCTGTCCCGTAAAAAGGGTAACCAGAAACAGATACTGAGTCAGTAAGTCGAGACTGCAAGTGGAAACCTCCCATTGTTCAAAAAGGGAAGTGAACAACCGCGTGGACCTGGGGAGACATCCAGAAGTTTATTGTCAGCAGCCAATAAATCGCAAAAACAGAGTTTTTTAAGTAATTGTCTCAAAAATGTCGTCTGACCGTACACTACTGTCACAACCGTCAGGCATATGATGATGAATACCCTCCCCTCATCCCAGTAAATTCAATGGCTAGTATCCCTTCCGTCACCTCGAAAGCCACCCAGTACCATAGCGACTTCGATGAAATGAACCATCTAATCGACGATCGCTGTGATAATGTCACCCAGCTTGAACAAGTCATCTCTAAAATGCAAAAAAAATAACCTGATAAACAATAAACAAAAAAAACACCAAAACGTCAAAAAATCCATTAAACACCAAAAAACAACCCAAAAACCTCCTTCCCGTCCATCCTCCCGTAATAACGACACTCAAACCCTAATCCCAGCTGCACGTAGACCCGTAAGGCGCAGCAGAAGCGAAGAAAATCTTCACATATCGACATATATAGAAAACCTCACTCCAGACCTAAATTCTCAGACAGAATATTCCACTCTAATGGCCTCCTAAAAAACTATGATTCATTAGTAGTTAAGCGGCACTTAAAATTAGCCTTCCTTAATAGTAATGTTGCAACAAATACAGCCGAGTATCAAATTAAAATTCGTAGCGTCACTGGCAGAGACTTAACGGTTGCTTCCTCTGTCAGACGCAATAAGAACGCGAAAAAACAAGCCCTCCACTCAAACTAATTTTCACTTAGTAATACGAGGGGTGGACAAGAAACTCGCAAGTGAAGAGATTGGGGAACAACTCACAATCTCACAGTTTGCTTTTACAAAAGTAGCGAGGATTATCTCAAAACAAACAAATACTCCTAGAGCCTTTGTACTACCAAAGTCTTCACAGACTCTCAAACCCATTACGCTGAGGCGTTGAGAGACAAGATCCGCATAAATGGAGAGCGTCTCTCGTGCGAAATGCCGCTTTCAGCAACGGTAGCCCTAATCAGACCAAAATATTGCAATAAATGCTGCTCAACTGGACACCTAGCCTCCTCATGTCAAGCGAGAGCTCCACATTGTCCTAATTGCGGACAGGAACACAGTTCCAACGCTTGTCCAAACGCACAAAATCCTAAGTGCCCTAACTGAGGAGGTGAACATCCGGCACACTCACCCCGTTGTCAGGTCAGGAGGGCAGTTCCTGAAAGACCGGAACAAATACAACCGGTCTTTCCGTACAGACAAAACCCACCATACCCTCCTTCACAAGATATGCAGTACATCATCTGCTACAATAACTTATTACTGATGAATCTATTTCCCATGCAAAGGGTAAACATAATACAAGACTGGAATAATATAGTACAGGCGCAGTTAGGGCATGTAGCTGTAGCTTTTAGATTTGTATCTGTATATTAACTTTATAAATTGTATAGTAGGGACTTTTAACTGCCAGGGTGCCAGTAGAAAGCACCACCTAGTTAAAAATCTACACCAACATAATATTTAAATCCTTTCTATAACTGACATCCTTCTAAAACATACCCGATCATTTACACAATAAGCGACGTTTTCAACGATCAGTCGAGTTTGGTATCTCGAGAGAACGGCATCCTAGTCAAAAATAACATACCCTGCTCCCCTGATTATTCCTCCAAATAAAGGGGTCAATGCAAAAAGTGCCTAAGTCACAAACATGGCAGGTAAGGAAAGTTGAATAAATATATTTTGTTAATGCAGGTACTACTGATCGTTTTCACGAGGGATATAAGATTTATTTTGTAGTTATGCATTATTAACTACATTCTAACCTCGCCTATTTTAACAACTATTATTTTACTTCAGATGATGGTGAATGGTCAGATTATTCGGCATCATGCAGTCTGAAGTAGATGACCCTGCTCCATGCAGAAGCAACCAGAGAACCAATAGATCTCCAAAGGAGGGTAAAACCTCTAGTTCTTGTGCTACGATGGGACATGGTCTAGAAAATATGGACATCCCTGGATCCTCCACACAAATCAGTACACATATTATTACCCAAAATGTGTTGTATGAAGTCAATGAATCCCAGCACCCAGAAGTAAAGAAGGGCAAGAAAAGAAAGATTAATAAGGATGCATGGAAAAGAACCATCAAGAGTAAGGAGTCGTTTTCTCGAAAACACCAAAGACAAATAACAAACTGTCGCTGTAAATGCTCCTTAAAATTAAGCGAAGAACAACAAAACCAAATTTTCCAGGCCTATCACAATTTAACGTCATCTACACAACAAAATTTATACCTTGAAGGTTGTGTACGTTCTACGGATGTCAAACGACACAGATCAAGAAAATCTATCAATCCACGACATAGGAGCCGAAGCTTTCTATATGAAATAAAGATTGAAGGAAAACTGATAACACTATGTCAGTCATACTCTTTCACAAATTCAGTGCACCATACCACCCAGCTACAAATGGAATGGCAGAGAGGTACGTACAAACATTCAAACAAGCGCTACGTGCACAAAAAGGAGATAATAATGAAAGGGAGCTACAGCTCAACAAATTCTTAATTACCGAAGAACCCCACATAGTACAACTGGTGTCATTCCTTCAAATTTGATGTTTGGAAGGGAGATCCGAACACGATTAGATTTATTGAAACCGTCTCACAAAACACCTGCACAAAATCAAAACCATCTCAAGGTAAGAAACTTAGGTGGGTGAGAGAGTAGAGACTTGTGATTTCATACATGCTGATAAATGGGAATTTGGTAGAGACATATAGATCAAATCAGATCTATAGAGGAAAATTTATACACCTGTATACATTAATATACAACCGACACATTTTGACCTGGGTAATAATCCAATTGTTACAAATACTTTTTCGCCAAATGAAGCAGCACCATGTTCTAGTTCAGTTCAAGATACAGACGTACATGATTCAAATAATACTTCAACTTGCTTACCACAAATACTAGATACTACAAATACTGCAGCTAGCTCAGATGGCGCCCCCGTACTACGAAGGTCCCAGTGGACGAAAAAAATGCCTGTAAGGCTGGACTTGTAAGTATTGTTTTTGTTTTTAATTTACTAACCTTACAAGTTTCGCATTTCCTTATGAGGAGGAGAGTTGTCATATACTTGACTTAGTAGTTCCATGACATGACACTTGGACGTGGACAGATGTCATGGGACATTATTATAGATGATTACGAATAGGGAATAAGTTATGTATAGGTTACACCACGCACATGTTTCTGATTAGTGATATAAAGGAATCTAAAATACATTCACACCATCTTTCATTACGTTACAAGTACATATACAACAATTTACATTGCTGAATAGAGCATTGAAACCCCTTTTAAACGATGTATCACACGTTACCTCTTTTCGTTTGAACTTTTTTCAGGGGTAACTACTACCCCTAGGGAGTTCAAGATACATTGGAATAAATTGACATGTTTCAGGATTTTCCATTTTTATTCACAATATTGCATAACATGAATTTATGTTACTTTAGGACCTTACTGTACATGAAATAACTATGCAAAGTGCGTTACATTTTCTTGTAGATACAATTCCAATTTTTTGTTTTATAATAATCATAAATTGACTTTTCAAATTTAAAGTCAATGCTAACCTAACGATTATTATAAATAAATAAATATATATATATATATATATATATATATATATATATATATATATATATATATATATATATATATATATATATATATATATATATATATATATATATATATCGATAAACCAGTAGCGTTGCGCGGTAGCCGTCTTTCTTTCTCAGGCCTATATCATCAAATAAAAACTTAGCTTTAATTTTATAAATGTAAACGTGAATTTGAATAACTACGTTATTAACGTAGTGATTCTGCAGTGGGATTTGAAACTAATGTGTATAAGAAGTCGTCCTTAGTGTTGCAAATCATTGATGTTGATCTACCACTTTTCACGTCATAGAAATTCAGTAAATATCTTGTCTGAATTTCAGTTAGTACTCCACTCCTTATTGCATAATTATACACCGATATTTTAAATATAAAGCAAACACTGGCGTAATGTTCAAATAAACTTGTAAAATATGTACTGCGTTAACTATTTTTTTTATTTTTTCGTGGTATTAATGGCTTTGGTTGCGACCAATTAGTCACAGACCGTTGGAATTATAAAGTTAGTATCATCACTGTTACAACAGGAGAATAATAAATTTATTAATATTATGTTAGTGAGTTAGTTTTACTTGCACCGCTGGTTATTGAACCAATCTCATTTATTCAAAAAGTATTTCTAAATAAATAAGACGATAAGGTCCTCAGAGTTCCACAACAAACTCTTCTGCAGCTCTCTACTTAATTCGAAAGCTACTTTGGTGTGGACTGTCCAAGTGCCTCATTCATCACATTATTATATATACTTTTTGTGTCTGGTTAATAATTTTGCAATTTAAGTCAAAACTGACAACAAATAGAACAGTAAAGACGGCAAAAGGCGGTTCCCTAATAGGAATATCATCAATAGGAAGACAACGAAAACGATGGAACCCCAACTTACTGGAGACACATTGAAAAACGGAGAGTCATATCTACATAAAAAGAAAAAGAAGAAGTTTAAGATTGTTTTTAAAGTTCATAAAATATTAATATTTTCTTCTGAAAAAATAATACAATTAATTTAGATCTATAGGAAAACTGGTTATAAAAAAACACCACAACAAACAAAATTTAATATTAACAATGATTTAGGACAGTACATTAATCATCGATAGATCAAGATTTTAAATGCTATTTGCCGTTGTCTTTTTTTTTTCTAAACACAATCGGCTATCTCTGTTTTGATGCTATCCTGCCTTATATTCTACATCCAATTCGACGTCGATCCGATACACCAGCATAGTATATGAACGAATCCATAAAAAAGATCAAACTTAAAATTGCATCTTCGACAGAAAATCTTTTGTGGTAACGAGCAAACCAAACTCCATGATGGCAGCATTCCTTAATAATTAAAAATCCATTTATATGTATTCAGACACCATTTGAGACACAGCATTTGAGCATATGTTTTTAACCTGAAAAAAAAATAGAATTTATTAGAATAAATCAACATCTATTCAATCAATATCAATTATATTCCATCAGGCCCGCGACATGGTTGTAACCCCAAAAATTACGCAACATAGAACTGTTGCGTAATTTACAAATTTAATTAACATTTATTTAAAAATTCTTTTATAAAAGGTGTAATATTAAAAAATTTTAATTTTATTTTAAATGTATTTTAAAAGTTTATAAAAATTTTAAATCAAGATGAGTACAAACAGATGAGAAAAGCAGAGAAAAAGACACTAAAACAAAAGAAAAAACGACATTTAGAAAACCAGCTACAGGAACTAGAAAGGCTCAATTCACAAAGCGAAGCGCTAAAATTTTATGAAAAGGTGATCCACAACAGAAAAGAATTTAAACCTAGAATAACCATAATAAAAAGTAAGGAAGCCGGAATTATCAATGAGCCGGATCAAATAGTGGAGAGATGGGCGGAGAATTTTGCTGAGAAATTAAATATAGGCAACCGAGAAGTCACTGACATAAATGACCACAGTGGGGACAAGTAAGGACAACAGCAGAAGAAGTTGCCAAGGCAATAAAAAGGTTAAAAACAACAATCCCCTGTAGAAGATGGTACACTCCCCGAGCTGTTTAAGTATGGAGCAAACGCGCTAAAAAATACATAATATAACTTGTTGCATCCATTTGGAGAGAAGGAAAACTCCCAGACAATTGGAATGTAGGTATTATAATACGTTTACTATACTCCGACAAGAATTTGAAGACGATGACACATACATTTGTAGCTGCTGATAATGGTTAAATTTGAGAAGTGTCAGTAGCGTACTGTAGTGCACAGTGAACGTGAGTGAATTTTGATACATTACAGCGGAAAGTTTTCACTGCAAACTCGTAGATTATTATTGTTATTTTAGACTATTATTATTGTTAGAATATTATTATTGTTAACAACTACCTATATTTCGTTATTTCGAGGTGAGTAAATTAAACAGCTGTGAAATTTAAATCTATTGATTTGCCGTATTTGTCTTAAATGAAATCATGAAATGACAAGTAAACACATTAAACTCATTGTAAGATTTAAAACAAAACGATTAAGACTTGGATTTGTAATAAAAAAATCAAGAATTAATTATTATATTGTAATGAAGTAAAACCATTAATACTTAGATTTTTAATCGAAAAAGTCAATAATTATTGTATTATCAATAATTAATTTTTAAAATCAAGAAAATTTCAAGAAGTGTATGGAACATGGTTCAGCCAATAATGTTATAAGGGGCCCGGATACTGTTAAAAACTTTTATCACTTGATTTAAGTTAAGATAAGAAATATTGTTCATTATGGCTTTTCAATTTTTGTTTCCTGGGTAATAAAGCAACACTCTATAATAAAAATACTATAATTGACATTTCATTTACATTGTTAAACACAGAAGTTAAAACAATAAATAAAACTTTGCAATATTAATGAAAGTATATTTTCGTCTTTATAGAATAAAAATGGATGCAGCTGTTGGCGCAGGTACCACAAAATCTCATCGACACAAACCTCTCTCAAAAGCTGAGAAACAAATCGTGTGTAAAGTGTATGATGGACTTAAAAAAACACATTCTACAACGGATGCTGTAGATCGCTGTTCCTTTTTAACAGGGGTGTCAGCCTCGACAGTGGAACGGATTGTGCGTGAAGTTAAAATTACAGCAACTTTAAGTGCGCCAAAAACTCGCGCACGCAGCGTGGACGAAAACCTCTAGATCTAGATGAAACACAACTGAATTTAATCAGGAGGACTGTACATACATTCTTTTTAGAAAATAAGCCCCCAACGATCAAAACAGTTAGGACCAAGTTACTGGAAAACAATATGATTCCTCAAATGAGCGCCGAAACGCTAAGAAAAGTTCTACACAAGTTAAATTTTCGTTACATGAAACGATCTCGAAAATCAATTTTAATAGATAAAGAGGAAATAGTAACATGGCGACGAAGATATTTGCGCTCTATTAGAGATTATCGTCTTTCCAAAAGAAAAATTTATTATCTTGATGAAACTTGGATTAATGCCGGTCATACAGTTTCCAAAATTTGGCATGATACGACTGTAACAACTCCTCGTCAAGCATTTATAGAAGGCTTATCAACAGGATTACGAGCACCATCAGGCAAAGGTCAGCGTCTTATTGTAGCTCATATCGGTAGTGATACAGGTTTTCTGCAAAATAGTGCTCTCATTTTTGTATCAAAGAAAACAGGCGACTATCATGAGGACATGGACGCCACATGCTTTGAAAAATGGTTCGAAAACGTTCTTCAGCGTATTGAACCTAATTCAGTGGTAGTATTAGACAATGCATCCTATCATAGCCGACTTGTTGAACGAATTCCTAATATGAGTGACAGAAAAGTAGTTTTACAAAATTGGTTAAAAGAAAAATCCATTCCATACGGCGAGGATATGGTTAAAATGGAGCTAATGAATATTATTGGACAACATCGTAGTACATATCGTCAGTATGCTGTGGATACAATGGCTAGACTTCATGGCATTACCGTCTTAAGACTACCACCTTATCATTGTGAACTAAACCCAATAGAATTAATTTGGGCACAAATGAAAGGATATGTAGCTCGAGAAAATGTCACTTTTAAAATTATTGATGTCCAGCGCCTCTTGCAAGCCAGTTTGGACAATATACATTCAACTGATTGGAACAATGCGATAAGCCATGTTATTAAAGTATAAGACGATATGTGGAGATTGGACGGCATGGTGGATACTGTTATTGAGCCTGTGACAATACAATTAGGATCAAATGATTCAGACAGTTCAACAGACAGTCCTGCAGAATCAATGGAGTAAAATAATTTGGAAAATTATGAGGTACATATTTTCTTCTTCTTTTTGTGTAAATATGACTATCTGTTTTTTCAATGTGCCTCCAGTAAGTTGTCATTCCATTGTTCTCGTGATCTTTACACTGATCCTCTTCAAATTGGAGAACCGTCTCTCGCCGTGCTTACTACTCTATTTGTTGTCATTCGGCTTATGTAGCCATTCCATTATTCCTGTTTTTTACGCAGTTATTAATGCCGCCCACCTTGTCTTGTCATCGTTTTTTCAAAGGGTTGTCATCTCTGCTATTTTTTTGTCCTTTTTGTATCAGGTCGTGTTTCTGCCGCGCATTTATTGGTCTGATGACTGTTTTGTAAATTCTACGTTTCCTTTCTTTTCCGATATTTTTATTTCTCCATATTGTTTCATTTAGGCAACCTGCGGCTCTGTTTGCTTTATTCGCTTGATCCTCCACTTCCGTTTCGAGCTTTCCATAGCTATATATATGAGGTACATATGTGCTTTTAAAATTAATTGAAACAGTCACATTTACCAGTGTTGTGAAAAAATTGATTACTCTTATAATAAAACAATCTCATTTAAATTCATCTCAGTCAGAAACAGACTCTGAATGAATATTGCATTGTGGATTAGGCCTATTGGGGACACCACGTACAAATAAAACGCACCGAAAACTTTACCCCATGGGTGGTGTGGAAACAAGTTAATTGGAGAGGTTATAACTCCACCTCTTAAGATTATTAAAAATTTGGTTCAGTTGTGATTAGTTTATTGTATATTAGCTTATTTATATCATCATAAATTGAATAGTTTATAGAAACACTAAAGATTTTATTGCATAAATTCATGAAACAAAATAAAATACCTGAAAGTTAAAACCTATTTATTTTAAGATTTTATTTCAGTTAATTGATACGCAACAAATCAATTACTTAAAATTAACACGCATTCTGTAATTGACACTACAATTGGCTAACTTACTTTTTAATGTCACTCGTTAATAAGCAGAGCCCTTAGAACATTCTCAAGCGATTAAAATCGGTTTTTAAGTCTTGTAAACCACATAATATAAACTGTACCTAGTACACTAGTTTGACCAAAATAGTTTTTCCAATTCAAAACAATTTTATTTAGAACAATATTATTTAAGATTTACAAATTCTAAAATCTTAATACCTCAGTACAGAGCCTTTACGATTACAAATTATAACATAAATACGTATAAATACAAACGTTTTTACTAACAATTGTTATATTTGTTATTTGGCAATAAATTATCTAAACATTTTATTAAAAAAAACGTAACTGTTTTTATTTTATTCAATAAATTCTCAAATAAATTCAAATTTTAATACAAGACTTTAAGCACGCTTTCATGAAACGCCACTGATAAGGAGTGAATAATTACGAATTCGGATTATTTGTGGTGACCAAATATTATTTGCTAAAACGTATCGTGAATGCATTTGTTGTTACAGCTGGCTCACTGTAAAAGACCGCATATCATCGAGTAAAATGTACGGAGATCAATAAAAATGTTGTGAACTGATATTGTGTTGATTTTCTGATTAGTAAACGGCGTATTTGATTTAGACCTCGTACAATTCGGCTGTCATATTAAATGTATTAGTCACCTTTTTGAATATCTTGTAGGACTATAGTATATACTGAGAAAAAAATAGGCAAATACCAATGTGGATTCCGAAAAGAAAGGTCAACAATTGATCAGATTTTCCTTTTCAGACAAACCTTAGAAAAGACATATGAATATGGAATCGATACCCACCACCTGTTTATAGATTTTAAAAGCGCTTATGACAGTGTAAACAGAAGCGCACTTTATAATGCCATGGCAGAACTAGATATTCCGTCGCATTTAATAGCATTGGTAAAGGCAACTCTTTCGAAAGTTGAGTGCAAAGTCAAGGTACAAAACAGAGTGTCAAGGTCTTTTCAAACACATACTGGATTATGCCAGGGAGACAGTCTATCGTGCCTATTGTTTAACATCACGCTAGAAAGAGCCATAAGAAATGAGCATAACAACCAGAGGTACGATCATCAATAGAAGTGTACAGATATTCGCCTACGCAGATGACATTGACATAGTAACACAGACAAAAAGAGACCTGATACAGGCTTTTGAAACATTAGAAAAAGCCGCGAAGACAATGGGACTGCAGGTCAATGTATCCAAAACAAAATACATGAAGGTCACGAACAGCACACAAATAGCGGCACCACAATATCTGGTGACAAAAGCACACACAGTCTAAGGGGTCTCGGAGTTTATATATCTTGGAATACAACTAAATAACAGCAACCTAGTAAGCGTAGAAATTAAGAGAACAATATACCTGGCGAACAGAGCTTACTTTGGACTAAAGCAGCTCTTAACATCTCACATAATTAGCAGAAAAACCAAGATACTAATATATGAAACTCTTATTAAACCTGTCCTGACATATGTCAAAGACACGGACCTATGGTAAAAAGCGACGAAGAACTGTTTGGCCGCTTTGGAAGAAGAATACTTAGGCACATATACGGAAGAGTAGCATTTTGAGTTGTATCAATGCTATGAAAAATGCAACATCGTCCGGTCTATTAAAATTAATAGACTAAGGTGGCTAGGACACCTTGAAAGAATGGACACTGGGGACCCCCAAAGACAGATATTATATCAAGAGCCAGTAGGAACCAGGAAGAGAGGCAGGCCAAGATCTAGATTTAAAACTCAAGTCGAAGATGACTTGAGGAATCTAGGGGTCAGCAATTGGAAAACCAGGGCGAAAGATAGGGGGAATGGAGACTGACTCTTGAACCCACACAGGGTTGTAGAGCCAATGATGATGAAAAATTTTACACAATTTCTCGCCTGTCCCTGCAACGGTCTTTCGGAACTACAAGCCCATTTAGAAAAGGATGCCATTGTGCTTAAGGTGGTATGTCACAATGTTAAAATTTATATACTTTTTAGGTAGTTATCGTTACTATATATTTAGTTAAAATTTCCAAATAAAGCAGTAACTTTTTCATAACTGTACTTAAATAAATCTACGTCATAGCCTAGTTGGTAACCTGCCTAAAATTTGGTATTCTGCAATAACTTTTGAATTTGGTACAAAATAACTATGTTAAATGATTAACTATTCAAAAAGCTTTATTTTTAGCAAACGTTCATTATCCATACTGCTGTAATTTTTAAATTAACTGTACCTAAAGATAAAATTACAATTAAAATCTGCAAACTAGTGATTTTGTTGATATTACGCTATCAAGTGGTCGTTTTGGTAGTGAGAAATTAGTTCAGCTGTCACTTGATAGATGGGAAAATAAGTGCATATGTAATTTACTAAAATGTAGTAACCATAGAAATTAATTTTGTTTAGCAAAACGCCCCCCTCCCAAGTAAAAGTAAATATTTTGGCCTCGTAGCCTCGTTTGACTTTCAATCATGATTGTACAATGTCACAGTGTCTTAACAATACAAATACTATTTTTATCATTGACACTGCGACATTATATAATCGTTGTTGAAAGTCAAACAGGGCCCAAAATGTCTCGAAATGTTAACTGGTTTTTTACATAATACACAGATTACATAAGCTCTAGCATGTCATGTGGAACTTATCTAAAAACAATTCCAGTTTTATTCAGTTTTTTGCAAATTTAATTTTTATAGACAAAACAATATTATGTAATTATCGATTAATTTTTGTCAGTACATTTAAATATTTCCGTAAGTGAAAAAAATTATTGAAACTTTCTTGAGTAATAATTAGAAATGATATGAAAACGTGAAATTTTCAGAGGAAAAAAGTTCCCCTGTTGACATTCGATATGAAAAAAATTGTTATTGTAGTGACACTCTTTTTCAACGGACTTACATATTTTAGATTTCTAAGAAATATTGTTCTTATAATTAAGTAACTCAATCTTCATTCACTTGAGAATTAGCATAATCCCTTTTTAAAAGTTATTTACTTGTATTTCAAACAATTGCAAATTTCTGTATCAGTTTGAAATAAATATTTTTCAGCAGGTAAAGAATTAAAAATTGTCGTCTGAATGTTGTCTAAATACAATAACTAATAAAATATTTCCAAATAAATGAACATTTTGTATCTATAAGTAAGAATTTACTCTTTACTCAAAGCCTCTTTTGTTAAACTACCATGGTCATCAAATTATTATAAAAAGGTATTTGTTATTGATTAGAGAGATTAGTAAAATTTTGTATATATTACATTAGCTTTTCCTATTCTCATAATTTTCTGCACAAATAAGAATAAAGAAAAATATAGTTATTTTTATTAAATTTTAATTTGAAAAATCAGTAAAGGGTTGAAATTAATTAAAAATGTGTATAGAAAGATAAATACGCTTTTTAGTTTGTTCAGTGTTATTATATTTTTCACATTTACACACACACCCCCGCGCGCACACGCACACACCCACACACGAAATCAATGTTATGTTTTCATAAAAAGTATTCCTGCGAGACTGCACTGCAACTTTCACTTTGTAAATTCAGGTCTGAATTGGACAATGATAATTATGTAGTAGTGGTATTCCTTGATTTAAAAAAGCTTTAGATTAGAAAATTAAAATTAGAAGGCAATGGTATTAGAGGAAATGTTCTTGAATGGTTTAAAGATTACTTATTGGATAGAAACTAACAAATGAGGATTGATGATATTACTTCTTAAATTGGTGTTAATATTGGTTTATCTTAAAGCAGTGTCTTATGACCCCCATCATTCATATTGAATTTAAATAATATAAACTTGTTTGTTAAATATGATTTCTTTAATTTATATGCAGATGGCACCCTACTTGCATGTTTTAGTTCAAACTTAGAAATGCTGTATCTATAAAGAATTTGATATTATAGTCTGTTAATAAATATTTAAAGATCAACAAACTAAAGTTAAATGTTTTAAAAATGAAGGCTATGATAATAACAACTAAATATAAATACTCTAATATTGATATAAATACTATTATTAATCTTCAAATTGACAATGATAAAATAGAAATAATCACAACAATTAAGTACCTTGATTTTCAATTGAATAATTTACTGTCTTTTAATGACCATTTTAGTTGTATATTAAAAAATTTATCCAAAAAATTATACTTTTTTTAAGGATGTCTAAAAATTTGTCAACTTCAGCTAAAATTAGTTTTTGGCACCTGTTCACTTTTTTGAGTTTATTATGTGGAATTGTGACATTCAAAATTGCCCTACTGGAGATAACTAAAATTTACACATTGTGAAAACAAAAAGGATGGCTTCAAGAATATCTTTGTTGTTTAGGGGTTTTGATCTTTTTAACCCTTTCGGTCACGCTTTTTTTTAGTGT
The DNA here is from genome assembly GCF_040954645.1 of Diabrotica undecimpunctata. NCBI lineage: Eukaryota > Metazoa > Arthropoda > Insecta > Coleoptera > Chrysomelidae > Diabrotica > Diabrotica undecimpunctata. Next base: position 64,788,893 of record NC_092811.1, read on the forward strand.
AATGAAATATATTTTGTTAATAATTCCAAATTATTTCCAATTATGGTACTCTTTTGTAAGGTAATGTCTTTTGGTAGGAATATTAGCATTTTTTTTAATAAAATAGGGCCCGTTTTTGATGTTGTCAATTGACAAAATTGTGACTACCTGTAATATTTACTTAAACAAAGTTAAAATTCTTGTGTCGTCAATTGACGACACAGTGACTGAAAGGGTTAATAAGCTTCCTCGAACAGATAAAAGTTGTTTATCTGTACAAACATTTAAAAGCAAGTTAATGGATCATATTAAAAGCACCAATAGTTAGGTAGTTGTTTTTTAGTCATATTTTTATGTTATATATTATTGTTTTATATTTTTAATAACTTTAGGTACTACATTTAAGTGTAATTGATATTTTTATCTTATTATGAATTAATGTTATAAATTTATTACTTTTATGTATATTAGGGCTTTCCCTATTTTTGAATAAATAAACTTCTACACATCATCACTTCATAGACTTTGAAAAAAAAACATATATGACAATATACACTGGCAATTTTTAATACAAAAAATAAAAGAATTTAATTTGCCAACAGAAATAATAGTGTTGATGAAAGAAATTCTAACAGTAGAAAGTAAAATCTGGATACAAAACAAATTAATAGTTGGAAAAAAGCGACTATGTCAGGGAATAACCTATAGTGCATCGTGTTCAACATCATACTAAAAAAAATAGTAAGAGACACAACAGTAGAAACTGGAGGAACAATAAGAGAAATAATAGATGCATTCAATCAAATAGAATCAACTGCACAAAATAGTGGCATTAAAATCAATCAGGCCAAAAATATGCATGCAGATAAAAACACAAGAAGAGAAGAAAAGAATATTCAATTCCAATAAAAATATTACCATGGCTAATTATGCAACTGAGATCAAATGAAAAACAAGAAAAACAAAATGCCAAATATACAAAACCTTAAGACTAGTACTTACATATGATTTAGAAACTTATACACTCTCTAAAAGTATGGAAAGATTATTAATTACATTTGAAAGAAAAATCTTATAATACATACAAAGGCACAAAAGAAGTGGAGTTTGGTGAAGAAGATATAACTTTAAACTATAGAACATATACCAGGATCCAGATATCATAACATTAAAATGGGAAAGCTGCACAGGATGGGTCACAGGATCAACTGTAACAACGTCTTGTATGAATTGCATACACTTGTGATCATATATTCTACAACACAGAAATTGAGATCAACTTCAATGTAGAAACTATTGGGTGAGTAACTTGCTGAATTGCCTGTAAGATATTATCAAAAATTATTTGAGAGCAGAAATTACACAATAATTTGAAATATGCAGAACAAATAGTTGAAAGATACTATAACTACTTAGTCTAGATTCTGCACATCCACAATAGATCATCAGATATTCATGATCAGATGGCAGATCCTATAAAAATGCTGAATTAAGGAATTGAAAACAAAATACATGCATGTAGATAAATCCACATATTTGAGATATCTACAGAACATAATCATAGTAGGTGCACTAGTCACCAGTCAGAATAATGTAAGAACAAATTAAAAGAAGGATGCAGATTGTATATAAAAATTATAATGGTCAAATTAACAATTTAAGATCTGATATAAACACAAAAACCAAATATAAAAAATCCTGGTACCACAGCATACTTACATGACTGAAAGAAAATGGTGTATGATGCAGATGATTCATTTTAAACTATAGACAGCATACAAAGAACCTAACATCAAACATGAATAAAGATTATTGGACATTTACTCTGGATATGTTCAACAGATGCAGAAGGAAACATAACAGAAAATAATATGTGATGCACCAGTGAGAAACGGCTCAAATGGAAGACTCAAACTTGCATGGAGCTAACCTTAAAAATTAGAACAAGAAAAAGAAAAAAAAAATAGATCAAAATTGAGAAAAATCCTGGAAGACAACAAGTCATAAAGGATTGTCCAGCTAATGATAATAATATGGATCATAATAAAACAGAATATCTAACAAATAATCTAAATGTGACTATATGTGATTCTGTGACAATACCATAAAATTTAAAATATTTAAGAAACCTTATACCTATGATCTGAAACAATTAACAAGATACATTATAAGTTTGGGCCTAAGTACTATTACAACAAAATGATTTTAAGTTTGTTCAATATATTTTATATGGAAGAGAAATTGATTGTAGCTAATGAAAATTAGTTAATTTCTACCTTATTTTAGTAATAAAAGTTACTGCAAGAATAGTTACGAGTGTACATAAAAACGAAAACTTTTACTAGAACAATAAGTATAAAACAGTCCCAACAGAAGTATTAAGTAATCAAGATTGCAATTTAGCTATCTCGATTTAACAAATAAAATTTTTTTCCACAAACACGTGTGGCAACCTGGCCTGCAGATCGATTATGATTATCACATTCAGAAATGTACGCAATTTGGATTAATTACTACGAGTGTCCTCTACTGCTATAACTATTGTCTAAATATATATACTTAAAACAAAATACAAGGAAAACCAAGACTGATTAATGGTAGTTATGAACTAATGATACTACTTACATTCCTTAGTTGTGGACGATACAGTTACATGTGATCAAATTATAAATTCAACTGTTCGATTATACATTCATCTTTTATAGAGAATATGTCTGCAGATAGCACATTTCCACCAAAGAATATAAACGTCGTATAAATATGGCGTCGGGCAATACTCAACTCTTCTTCTTCTTCTTCGTTTGTTTTTGGGTTTCGATTATATAATCATTTACCCAGTACATGTAAGGTTATGCTCGTCTTGCTCTAGGCAATGCACAACCAGGGATAAATTTCTACTTCTGTTTACTTTACTGCTAATTGACAACTGGGTGATACTGAAAGATCAGCTTTTTCATTTGTTTATCTTCTTCATTTAAGGTTACTTTTTACTGCTAATTGACAACTGGGTGATACTGAAAGATGAGCTTCTCCATTTATTTATTTTCTTCATTTAAGGTTACTGTTTACTGCTAATTGACAACTGGGTGATACTGAAAGATCAGCTTTTCCATTATTTGTTTATCTTCTTCATTTAAGGTTACTGTTTACTGCTAATTGACAACTGGGTGATACTGAAAGATTAGCTTTTCCATTTGTTTATCTTCTTCATTTAAGGTTAGATTAGACTTTTCTCGTTTGGGGGTAGCTTCCAAACATTGTCACATTAGGTATATGGGTAATGCTACCTTCGGTTAGGATTAAGGATTTTAAGGACGTACATTTTTGTATGTTAGGATATTTCCAGTATTTTCTAGATTTATTTTATTATTTTGACAAGTATAAAAAAAAAAAAAAAAAAACTTTTTTTTTATAGATCGATTTGAAAAAATTTGATGAATTTAATAATTATTTTTATAACTTTCTCAGAGGGTTTATATAGAATACTATGTAAAGATATTGGACTCTCTACTCCTGCTTTTATTAGTTCTAAATACAGATCCATATTTTTGTGTTTGTTTATGGGACATTCAAAGAAGATATGGATCACTGTTCCAATGGTTCCGCATTCACATATCGGTGTTTCCGTTTTACCTATTTTGTAGAGATAGCAAGGAGTTTTGCAATGTCCACTACGTAAACGATTAATATTTGTTATGGTATTTCTGCCCATATACCCACATTTGGCATACCATGGTTTTATGGGGAAATCACACTGCAATCTGCAATAGTTTGGATCTTTATGTTTAATTTGGGAATGCCATTCATTGTAGAACTGTGTTAAAATGTCTTTTTTTGTAACGCAAAAGATATCTGTACTAACATTTTTTATATTATATGGTACTCTTAATTCTCTCCCAATATTCGCCAGCCTATCAGCTACCTCATTACCTTTAATCCCCTGATGTCCAGGTACCCATTCTATTCCTATCGAGAATCCCATATTATTAGCTTCTACCAATAGTTTTTTGGTCATTATGGTTACGTAATCCATTTGATCCCATTTGAGACTGGAAATTTTGGATAAAGCACTTTTTGAATCCGCAAAGATAACTGCTTTCATGATCCCCTTCTCAATGCACACAGAGATAGCTTTATATATAGCTATCATTTCAGTTGTACAGATTTGTGTGTAATTATGGAGCCTTGATGAAAATTTGTAATTAATCTGTGGTATATAAATTCCAAATCCAGATTGGTTTGTTTGTGGGTCGATAGATCCATCTGTATATACATAGGTATGATTACTATATATTCCACCATATTTTGCTAAAAACATTTCATTAGATTCAATTTCATATTTTTCATATTCTAGGCTATTAATTGTAATAGGATACAAAAGAATTTTTCTTTCTACTTCATATATGGGATTAATTTTGTATCGGATTATATTTTTTGATTTTTTGAGTATGTCCGTATATGCTAATGAGTAGTCTGGTATAGCTTTATTCTTCCAAAATTGGTTATTTGCGTTTATAGCTTCATTTAACTTATTTAAACTTCTTATTACTATGTTATTTTTTTCAGACATTTGTTTCAATATATACTTATGAGCCAATATTTCCCTTCTAACTTTTAGTGTGGATACTGAACATTCCGCTTGTAATATTAAAATTGGTGTAGAACGTAGACAACCTGTTATAATCCTTAAGGCCACATTTTGTACTTGTTCCAACTTCATCATCAGACTTTTACTGCAAGGATTTAAAAGATTGGCTGCATAATCTAAATGAGATCTTACTATCCCTTTGTATAAGCTTAAAAGAATGTTTGGGTCAGATCCCCATTTTGTACCACAAATTGCTCTCATAACATTAATTCCTTTGTTTGCTTTAGCTATCATATCATTTATTTGAATTGTCATATTCAAGTTACACTGTAGATGGAACCCCAGATACTTTATTTCATTTTTCCATGGGATTTCCATGTTTTGGTACATAAGGTGGGGGAAGTTATAAGCTTGAGCTCTTTTTCTAAATATTATTGCTTTTGATTTATGTGCTGAGATTTTAAAGTTGTGTGTTTCAAACCACTCCTGTAATTTTTGTAAGTAAGTATTTAAGCAATTAATTGATTTATATATATCTGACCCTTGTACCAGAATTACAAAATCATCTGCATATTGGAAGCACTCCATTTCAGGTTTGATTAAATCATGTAAAGACTTAGAGTACAAATTAAACAATATTGGACTGAGAGGAGACCCTTGTGGCAATCCAGTTGATGCTTGGATTGGGCCTAGTATATTGTTTGATTTATCTTTAATATAAATATTTCTATTGAGCAAGAATTGCATAATTAGGTTTGTATAGGTTGTTGGAATACCATACTTTATTAGATATTTATATAGCAAAAACGTATTGACAGTATCATATGCCCTACTAATATCCAAAAAAATTGCGATTGTATTTAAATTTTTACTAAATCCTGTTCTAATATAATTTATTGTTAAAGCTAAATTATCGTTACACCCTTTATTTCTTCTAAATCCTAACTGTTTTGGATTCAATATACAATTTTTTTCAATTATTTGTTCAATTCTTAATTTAATTATATTTTGGAGTATTTTGCCCACACATGACTCTAGGGCAATATTTCTATAGTTGTCTGCACATAATGGATCTTTATAGGGTTTTAAGAAAGGAATAACAAGAGTGTTTTTCCATTCTTGTGGAAATCCAGCTTTTCTGTTCATTATTTGATTAAATATTATTGACAGTGATTCTAATGCTACCTGAGGAAGTCTGCCAATCATACTATATGTTATTAGATCTAAGCCAGTAGCCTTATCCTTTTTTTTAATGACACTTATTATTTCCTCTCTGGAAATGTCCTCCACATTGTCATTGGATTGGATAACAGTAAATTCTGGATCTGTTATATCAATTCCCAATTTATTTAATATATCCAAAGCTATGTGTTTGCTGGGAAGTTTGGCAGGAATTATTGCATTTTGATATGTGGAGAACTGTTTAACAGTTCGCCATATTTCTGCTAGAGGAGTGTCCCTGTTTAGTCCATTACAAAAGCATCTAAAACTATTTCTTTTTTTATTTTTAAATATTTTTTTACTATAGGCAAAGATTTTTTTGATTTCTATATAATTATCTGTACTTGCATCTTCTTTGTATTTTTTGATTTTTTCTTTCCTCATTTTAATTAAATTTGAGCATTCCGTGTCCCACCATGGAGGACTTTTCTTTTTTCCTGTGTACTTTTTTGTTTCCAAAAAGGGTATTTCTTCATCACTCACCTTCTCCATAATTTGCGTAAAGGTGCTATATTCTTTACACCCACTTTTCATTAGTTCTTCTATTTTTGAACAGTATTTTTCCCAATTGGCATTTTTAATGTTTCTTTTGTAACTTTTTTGGATAGATGTATGTTGAATTTGTGTCTGGATTTTACACATCGTTGGGAAATGATCACTACCACCCGAGTCCTCTAACACATCCCATTGACATCTGTTCACTATTTCCGAGGAGATTAGTGTTAGATCTACTGCTGAAGCATTCTGACCTGGGAGTGTAATCCGTGTGGATCTTCCATCATTGCAACAAACTAGATCCAAATCCTCTAGAGAGTCAGCAATTATTCTTCCATTAGCATTAGTAGTTACCTGACTTCCCCAAAGTGCATTATGTGCATTCAGATCACCCATTATAATTTTATTACCTCTGATTTTTTCTATTCGCCCAACCCATCCATTTAAATCTATTTTTGCCCCAGGATGAATATAAATATTAATTATTGTTATGTCCCAATCAATTATTTTAACTGCTAAAATTTGAATTTTACTATTATTATTGTTATAAGTATATACTACTTTATGATCCAAACTATTATCAACAGCAGTAGCAATACCACCATAACCATCTAATCTATCCAATCGATGTATTTTATACCCTCTTAAATAAAAATGATGATTTATTTTTAACCATGTTTCATTTAATAATATTACTTTAGGGTTAAAATCGTGTATAAAAATCTTTAAACTATTATAATTACTGTTTAAACTTTTTATGTTCCATTGTAGGATGTATGGATTCTTGGGATCCATCTAGATCTAATAATTTTCTATTTGTTGAAGTTTCATGTGTAATTAGCTTGTTCAAGTAGGTGATTAGGTCTTCCTTATGTCTCCAATTCAGTTTTTTTAGTATTTCATTCAATATTTTTTCCGTTTCCCTCTCTAGTTGTTCTGTACGTGAACATCCAGGGATAGGAATTTTAGAACTAACAGAGAAGGTTCCCTCTTCAAATCTGCCATTTGGAGATATTAAATTCTGATTGTGAAGCTCTCTGTCATAAGTTTTATTTGACTCGTTAATTTTTCTTTTATTTTTGTTCCCGCTATTTTCTGTTTTTTTGCTAAACCACTGTTCTGGGTTACTTCGAATATTTTCTATCCATCGCTCATTAATTGGAATTCTGTCAGGTATATTAACCTGATTTGATAGAGGTGGAAATTCGTCCTGGCTTACTCTAAATGTATTTTCTTTTGATAACTTTTTATTGGAGACATATGGATACCTTTCACTTGCCTCAAAATAAGAGAGATTATCTAATGACATAACAGCTTTAATATTCTGTTGTCTGACATATTCAGGACACTCTTTAAAAGTACTTACATGAAAATTACTACTACAATGGAGACATTTCATCATACATTCACCTTCATGTGCTTTATCAGCACAATTTTTACATTTTTTATCCCCTCTGCATTGATTTTTTGTATGGCCAAAACGAAAACAATGATAGCATTGAACCACCGGAATCATATATGGCTTTACCCTAAAGGGAATCCCATATATAGAAACCTCTTTTGGAATTTGTTTTCCTGAAAAGGTAAAAGCAACTGTCTCTGTATTTATGTATTTGCCTGAATCATATTTTGATTTTCTTTTAAAACGTCTTACCTCCAAAATTTTAATATTTACTGAGGATGTACCCGAAAAACTAATTAATTCAACATCAGAAATACTTGCATCAACATTATTTACTACACCCCTACAAGTTACTTTATTAGCAGGAATAAAGAGTTCATATCCATCATTTTTAATCTCTATATTTGAAACAAATTTATTAGCACATTCCCATTTCTTAAAAATAACGCTAATCCGGTTTTTACCCTTTTTATGAATTTTTTGTATATTCTCAATTTTCTTATCATGTATATATTTTGCTAGCTTTAAAAAACTATAATTTCCGACGTTATTGTTTTTTGATTCCATATAGACCTCAAATGGGCCAGTGTCGGTATACTGATAAGAATACTGTTTTTTGTCTTTTTTACTCTCATGTTTAGTGAGATTAGTGGTCTCCGAATTATCATTATTTCCTACAAATGTTTTGTCTAAATTTATATTACATTCTATATCTGAATCATCTCTCTTACTTATTACCATCGCAACACTAGGAGGACCAACCCCCCCTGTGCTATCCCCCATTATTAAACCTCTTTAAATCTTTTTTTTTCAATTGATTTTAAACAATAAAAATTATTTATATACAACTAAAAATTAAATTAAAGTTTATAAAGATAGGAACAGAACTATTATAATACAACCTCTCTCCACAAAAGCCAATCACGGAAACCGAAGATAGCCTCAACCCTCAACCTCAAATGAGTTTGACAGAACCTCTCTCCTACTTTCGATGGACAAAATCGACAAATTGTTAAGATTTTCTTCAAAAAACCGTGCTTCAAGTTTGACAGTTTTTTGACAATCCTAATACTCAACTCAGTTTAGGCACCGAACAGAACATAGAACAACCCGAAGGTGCACTCGACACTCGACTCTCATGGTACAATGAATACACATTGTACCATGCTCGACTCTCGACTCGGCGGGAATTGTTCGCGCATCTGGTTTGCGCATTGTCAGCGGCCATGTTTTAGTTTTCAGTCACATCCTTCCGTTGGCACGATTATTTTGTGTTTGTTGTTGTCAGATCTAGAGGTGGTTGATCCAAGTATTTTTGTGGATCATGTCAAACTGATACGCGTAAACAAAAATACTGGTTTGGAAATCAGTTTGTTATCATTCGTTTAATAGACATCTCAGCGTAACGATAACATCATTTGTATTTTGTTAGATTTCTTTATAGTTGTTAAAATGACTGTTTCACTTCAAATACTTAAATTACTGTTATTCAGAGATTGCATAAAAAGTTCATAAAAAATGGCGATAGTCTTGCCTACTTCACACCAATTGCCGTCTGTTGATATTTCTCTAAAGCTTTGTAAACATTAAGAAATGCACGAGAAAAATTAAGGACAAATGCAATGAAACGATTAAATTGTTATTTATTGTTCATGTATATTTGTTGAATAGTCCGCTGATAGACAAGCTTATACAATTTCCTAATGAATATGAATAACAACAAATGAAAACGCATATCATCATTATAATAAACTTTAGGAGTACTACATGAACAAGTAAAAAATAAATGTAAAATTATTTGTATTTCTGAGAAATTAATTTATGTTTCGAAATCTTAGTATATATATATATATATATATATATATATATATATATATATATATATATATATATATATATATATATATATATATATATATATATATAGATGTGTGTGTGTATATATATATATATACATTATTCTTTTTGTTCAAATTTGCCATAAAACGATCTTTATACAATTCAATTTAGAATATTTATTTGGTAAATGCCTTATTTATATCATATTACATTCAGCTAAGATAAATTTAAACTTCATCCAGACGCATACACCTACAAAAATGATTAATGAGTTATTTTACCACGTTCAGTAACAAAAACAAACCAAGTACATATTTCACCTACCGCGAGTTCACTTGGAAATATCTACCGAGGTACCGAGTACTACGTATTCATAAATGTAGGTACGCGTCCGCGTACTGTTTTATCATCCAACCGTACAGCTGAGTCGGTTTAAATAGATATCGAATATAAGTATGTAAGATATAATAGATATCGAATGTAAGTAATTATCGAATATAAGACAAGATCCAAGTCCAGTGCGAGTACAATGCTACAATGTACGCGTACTCGTTTATATTGGTGTTAGGGATCAGTTCCACAAGTTTAAATAAAATACCTGTTCCAAAGTAACTGGTACGAGATCAGTTTACCATCCCTAGTCATAGTACATAATTGATTTTCTGCAATCGCAAATACTGATTTCCTAACCAAAAGAATGGCGCAAGGTCACCGAATTTGTCTGACAGCTACCAATGTAAATTTATCAGAGTTCGGAGTCGGAGTGCACCTTCGGGTTGTTTGGTGGTTTAGGGCCACGGCCCACGGCACAGTATATGGTATATTGCTTACTGTGGCCACGGTTCGTAGACTTAGTAGGGTTGCCTCTTCCGACTAACCAATGAACATTAAGCCCGAAATTACGTCACGATAGTACAGTAATTTAAATCGTAACATTGTTAATCATCGTTTTTATGTCTTTGATGTGTAGAAAATAGTAAAGATAGTTATGAAATAACGATGTCCAGTGGATTATAATACCTAATTATGGAAAACTGTTGATATGTAGGCAGTTATGCAATTTTAATGCATGATTTATGTAAATCTAGGAGTTCAATACCCCATTTTACACTGAAAATTTGTCGCGTATACTAAATTTCCATCAATACTGGATTAACTATTGAATGAATTACGGAATTACATAACTATTTTTTCCTTTTTTTAATATCTTTGCTACACACTACAACCTGTGCCTGACATTCTAAAATTTCATCAAGATTATTATTACGTTAATACACAATGAAATTTTAAAGTTTTAACCTACCTTATAAAAATATAGGAAGACAATAGATACGATGTACAACTACAATAAATAACATTTCTTCGATAATTCAAAATAAGTTTTTATAGAAGACAACACCAAAATTTTAAATACAAAAATATAAAGTAAACTGAGATATTTAAGAAACGATAAATAATAAAGCAAATAATAAACTGAAAGATAATTACCACGAACAGACTGTGATAATAAATGGGTTTTGTATTTTTGTGTACTCTGGTGACGTAACTCAAGCATCCCCATCCCAGTCGGAAGAGGCAACCGTAGTAAGTCTACATGGTACAATGAACACAACACAAGGTATAATACATAATGTTCCAAAATCGGTTTGCTTCGCGCATGACATAGTCAAGATCGCTTCTTCACGCAATATTTGAATGTAGATGTATAGGAAAGACTTTTAATTTTGATGTTTTTATATGATTTGGCTAATTTCATTATAGTAATTATAAAGAGATGATAAAATTATGTTATTATAATATTTAATCATAAATAAAATTTTTAAGTTAATTTAAATTTATTGACTTTTGGTACAGTTATTTTGTTAATATAGATATTCTTTATAAAACAAGTTTCAATTATCTTTTATTACACGTAGGTACAGGTTAATCAACTTATACTCCAGAGTTTGATATTTCAGATGTTTAAAAAGATACAAAGAAGTGGTAATGAAGGTACACAAAATTTGTACGTATATAATGAACTAAACACAAAATCAAAATAAATAATGTAACGAAATAGCCCATCTCCGATACGTCATAATTCTTAGAAGGACGAATCTAGAAAACGTAAGAATCGGCATGTCAATAGCGCCCGTCTTTCGGACGGGAGACAATTAGAGGTGGGACAACGCCAGAATGTTCTCGAAAAGTAACTTTATTATATATATGTAACGTTGTTAGGAGTGAGTTTAGTTGATAAGAGAGTACCGAACTGTAAAGTTATAAATAAATATATGTATATAGAAATGTAGCCATAAGCTCCCTTACTATTAAGAATCCGCAGATTCCGATATCCGACGTTATAAATAGGAAGAAATCAATATTTTTATTATTATTGTAATTATTATGTTTCAATAGTCAAGTTTAAATCATTAAATGTAGTAGTTTGTAGAATTTCTCAAAAATTGTAACTTTTAATTTTCGAAATAAAGATTTTTTTTGGGAATATCGACGTTGAAGAAACATTTCTGGCGCTGCGAACCACAGGATATTTCATACAGAAACATTGTCGTTTCCTGGTCTACATTAGTTTAATGAAATCCTGAAGAACCTGGTAAAAGAGAAAAATGTATTGGAAATCAAACACGATCATCCTTGCGTAAGTTTTTCCTTCCTTTACCATTGTTTATGAGCATTTATTATTTTAATTGAATTCTTAAAAATTTACATTGAATTTATTATTTATTGTTTATTGAATTTATATTATTTATAACATTTTACTTCAACGAATTTTTATATATACTTGCATTTATATTTTTGCATATATTTTATGAGTACATTGAATGATATTTCCCAAAATAGTATCGAAAATTTAAGTTTACTATTCGACAATTTAAATTTAAAAATAAAAAGAAATCTACAAACCGCTAAATCTAAGCCTGCATCTAAATTACGTTCCAAAATGCCGATGACCAATAGCGATATTGCTAGCCTTTGCTCAACTCTGCCCGAATTCTCTTCTGGAGACAACCTCTCCACCTTTATCAAAGCAGTAGATAATTTAATAGTTTTCTTAGGCACCCAAGATTTAAATCCGTCCCAAGAATTTATCTTAAATTCCCATATCGTATCTCGAATTAAAGGAGAACCTAGAAATTTCTTAAACTATTCTAATAAAACCAATTGGACAGAAATTCGTCCAGCGTTATTAACTAAATACGGAGACAGACGTTCCGAAGACATATTAGTAACACAACTATCCACTACCGTCCAAAAACATAGTGAATCCTACGACAATTATCATCAGAGAATAACTACAAATCTGAACGATTTACTCCAACACATCACCCTAAACGATAATCCCGCGACAGTCACTTTTAAAACTCCATACTTCAAAAACATTGCCCTCAAAACTTTCTGTACCGGAATCAACGAGCCTTATTGCGAATACTTATCGCATTTTGAATTAAATTCCCTAGAAGAAGCCCTTCAAAAGTGTATTGCCTACGATAACCACAAAAATCAACAACAATACATGAACTTCCTTAAGAGCCAACAAAACAAAAAGGCCCCACTCAAAAATAAACCCTATCAATCTTCGAATAATCAAAGATCCACAAACTTCCAACCCACATACTCAAACTTCCAACCCACGCATTCAAATTATGTGAGACCTTCAACTCACAACACAGAGCCCAATTTTAACTTCACTCCACAACAGAACTATAATTTTCCTCAGAGACAAAATTTCAGTTCTCACGAACAAACTCAATCCTTCCAACGAAACAATGTTCCGAAAAACAACCAACAAAGATTAAATAAATATAAAGCTCCTCGACCCCAACCAAATTTTGCTACTCCAATGAGCGGTGTTCAAACTACCACAACCAGAAACCATCAGCCCATGACAATTACAACTAATAGAAGCCACAATTTTCACATAGACTCAAATGATACCCAATATTTCGAAAATGATTTCGAAAATTACGAATCCGAACAAGAGCCCGATTTGCATGATGAAAATCATCAGGATTTTCAGGCCATCCCGTTAGACGATCATCCACCCCCTGTATAAACCTACATAATATTGAAAGTTCCCCTGGGTTACCCTGCTTCGTTACACCCAAAACACATCTACGCGTTTTAATCGATACCGGCGGTTCCCATTCAATTTTAAATCCGCGAGCTCTCAAACTATTTGATAAAAATCATATTTATCGAAAACCTTTTTCGCTAACGTCAACGAAAATTACTTCCAAGCACGACTTAAATATTAAGACGCCACTATTCCTAGAATATGGAATTCCACAAACATTCGACGTAAAAGTCGCCGACTTTAGTCAGCACTTTGATATCCTCCTTGGAACTTACGATCTGAAAAGATTCCACGCCACAATTAGCTACGCAACTCATACTTTAACCTTTGAGAATCCTCACGTTAGCATTCCATTTGAAACTTTATACCAAAAAATTCCAGTAAGCGTTCATAATGGCGAAGTTTTATTGCGCGAAAGACACTTTCAAGGTATCAAAATTCCCCATTCTATTCACGTTGCAAAAAACGACTTTATAGACACTATCGACTTACCTATGCCTATGAAATTTAATAAGAGAATTGAAGTTGAGAACTTTTGTAATTATAATATAGTAAAAATTCCAACGACGCATTTTAATGAAAATAAAATCCGTACTTCGCACTTAAATAACGAAGAAAAATATAAAATTATAAATCTTTGCAAAAAATTTAAAGACGTATTTTACGACGAAAACAAAAATTTAACTTTCACGTCAGCTGTTAGACACGAAATTAAAACGAAGGATGAAAATCCAATTTATGTAAAGGGAGTTCGGCATCCCAAAGCAATGCAGGAAGAAATAAAAAAACAAATAAATAATTTATTAGATAATAAGATAATTCGACCGTCAATTTCACCGTACTCAGCTCCAGTTTGGATAGTACCAAAAAAAGCTGATGCCTCAGGTCAGAAAAAATTTAGATTAGTAATTGATTACAGGAAGCTTAATGATCATACTGAAAGTGATCGCTACCCACTTCCTCAGATAGATGAGATACTGGATAACTTAGGAAAAGCCAGTTATTTCACAACATTAGATTTAGCTCAAGGTTACCATCAGATTGAAGTTCATCCGGATTCTATTCGGAAAACAGCCTTTTCAGTTCCGCATGGTCACTTTGAATTTTTACGTATGCCCTTTGGTTTAAAGAATAGCCCAGCAACATTCGAAAGGTTAATGGACAATATTCTTAGGCCCTTTATTCATAAGTTTTGCTTCGTCTACATGGACGATGTCATTATTTTTTCCAAGTCACTGCAAGAACACTTAGTTCATATTGCGACTATTTTTGACACTTTCAGGAAAAATAATTTAAAAATTCAGTTAGACAAATCCGAGTTTCTCACGAAAGAAGTTTCTTTCTTAGGTCACGTAGTGACAACCGAAGGAATCAAACCTAACCCAGCAAAAATCGAAGCTATACAAAAATATCCTCTACCAAAAACAGTAAAAGATATTAAATCATTTCTTGGTTTAATCGGTTACTACCGAAGATTCATACCCAACTTTGCAAAAATAACGTCCCCATTTTCGAGATGTACTCGAAAAGGAGCAACTATTGACCCTACCAATCCAAATTATTTAGAATGTTTTGCAAAATGCAAAC
The DNA here is from genome assembly GCF_040954645.1 of Diabrotica undecimpunctata. Taxonomy (NCBI): domain Eukaryota; kingdom Metazoa; phylum Arthropoda; class Insecta; order Coleoptera; family Chrysomelidae; genus Diabrotica; species Diabrotica undecimpunctata. Next base: position 64,804,079 of record NC_092811.1, read on the forward strand.
AATTGTTAACTAATTCTCCAGTCTTACAATATCCAGACTTCGAAAAGCCTTTTGTACTGACTACAGACGCCTCTAATATAGCTATAGGATCAGTATTATCTCAAAATAATCACCCTATTGCCTACTATTCTCGAACTCTAAATTCCGCAGAACGAAACTACTCCACTATTGAAAAAGAACTTTTAGCCATACTAGATTCTTGTAAACACTTCCGTATGTATTTATACAACCAAAAATTCACTGTAGAAACAGATCACAATCCTCTCGTATGGATCTACAAAATTAAAGACCCCACTTCTAGATTAGCCCGATGGAGACTTAAACTAGAAGAATATGATTTTGAAGTTAAATATAAAAAAGGCAAAGAGAATCAAGTCGCTGATGCTCTTAGCCGAGTCCAAATAAATGCCCTAAGCTCGAGTTCAGAATGTGCTGAACCACCCGACAATTTCGACATAGACGATTTCCTTGCCGATTTTGACAACTTACAAAACAGTACTAACACACAACATACATCAGCTGAGAACCCTATCACTGGAATAGAGATTTCACCTGAACCAATTAATTTATCCTCAAACCAAATTATTTTTAAACCAGAGTCAAATAATTTTGAAATTAAATACAAAACAATTTTTAACAAACACCGTTACACTGTCACTTTGACAAATAATTGGAAAACAGAAATAGCAAATACCTTGCAAAATATCCTTAGACCAAATCAAAAATTTGCAATAACAATCCCTCATGAATTTAGACCTTTTATCTGTAACTATTTTAAAGAAAAAATAAATTCCACAGTCAAAGCAATATTTTGCAATATACTACTTCAGGACATAGAAGAAGAAAACCAACAAATAGAATGCATAAAGAAATATCACGTAGAAAATCACAACGGAATAATTGAAACCTACAAACATTTAAAACAAAAATTTTATTGGCCCTCAATGCAGACAACTATTTCTAATTTTATCAATAAATGCGAAATTTACCTAAAAAATAAATACGAACGACGCCCTTATAAACTTCCCCAATTAGGACCGTTGTTAGGTCAAAAACCTTTTGATATATTACATATCGATATATTCCACTGCAATAAAAACCTGTATCTCACAATAATAGATTCTTTTTCCAAATACGGTCAATGCTATAAGCTCACCAACAAAACTTCCATTTCCATACTAAATAAATTAAGACACTACTTTTCGCACCACAATTATCCAAAAAATATTGTATGCGACAGCGGCACCGAATTTAATTCCGCAGTCATTAAAGAATTCCTAAATATCCACAAAATCGAAATACATTTTACAACGGTAAACAATTCTTCCTCAAACTCTCCAGTAGAGCGCTTTCATTCAACTCTTATTGAAAAACTTAGGACCTTACAAGCCCAAAATCCAAATGATTCGTTAGATGACATTCTAACACACGCCATTCTTATTTACAACCAATCAATCCACAGTTCCACAGATTATTCCCCGTTCTCAATTCTGTACGGACCCTATGCAGAAGAAATACATTTCGATTTTGATCTTCCGATATACGAAACATATAATCAAAGACATAAAGAAGAACTCCAACCCTTTATTGCCGAACTATATAATAAACAAAAACAAAAAAGACAACAACTTTTAGATAGACAAAACGAAAATGCCGAAGATATTCCGGAAATAGACCTTACAAAATCCCTATATGTTTCTAAGAAAAAACATAAGTCCAAATTACAAGCCCCTTTCTCCACTATTCATCCAGAAACGCAAGACAAAACAAAAATAATCGGTAAAACAGATAAACAAAATTTAACAAGCACTCACCTTAAATATGTAAAACGAATACGAAAACATGTAGATAAACCTACTAAAGACCCAAATTTTTCACAGGACAATCCTCGCCCTGGTCCATCCACTCAGTATTCAGGAGATTCCGAATAATGGTTACTATGCTGAAGAGATAGGCAAATCAAGAGAAATCTCCCACTAGCACAGACATTTTCTTCACATTCCACTAGATAAATTATCCGACAGTATTGACGCTAGTCCGACAAGCTATTTCAAAGATCACTTCAAAAATGCACCTCTCTCGCTACTGTACTCCCAATACACCCACATACAAGAACAAACAAAAGACGATCTACACAAGATTACGCGAAAACAGAAACGCGGACTTTTTAATTTTCTAGGTACAGCCATCAAATACGTGACTGGAAATCCAGACGACTCTGACTTAGACTTGTTAAAATCACACATAATCTCTTTAGAAAATAAACAAAACGAAATCATAAAAAAATTTAATAACCAAATATCTTATGGAAACTCTTTTAACACGAGATTTGATAAACTTTTAGAAAAACTGAATTCTGATAATTCAATTCTCATATCTGCACTCAACAAATTATCAGCTGATTTTGACAGCTATATCATTCTACACAATGAGATAATAAATCTCCAAAATATAAACGAATTTCTAATGAAACTTATAAGAACCATTACTTTATCTGAACTTAATATCTCTAATATAGAATTATTCACTTTAAAGGAAATAATAGACCTTAAAGAGAACCTTCTCAAAATTTATCCCAGAAATTCAATTCCCAATAGTAATGAACACCCTTACGAACTTATAGAGTCAACAAAAACTTTAGTTTGTGTAACTTCAAATACAATGCTCATAATAATTAAAATCCCTATACTCCATGAAACTCCTTACACTACCTATAAAATCTATCCCATTCCAAACAAAGATCATGTTATGATTCTGCCACCTGCAAGCTACTATACAAATAATAAATGGTTCAACACTTGTATAGGACAAGGCGATAACATAGTTTGTTCCAACTATGTACAATCCAAATGTAACATACCCAATGTAGATAATTGCACAAAAACATTAATCACAGAGAACTTTTTCCAAGAAACCAGCAAAGTCATATTGCTAGGAATAGTTCACCCAATGAGAATCCAGCAGATAGAAATTAATTCAACCAGCCTCTTGACGACAGATGTACCAATAATGATTGAAGGTATCCAATTTAATAAAAAGACGTCTCAAGACATTTCCATTCCAAAAATTGTTCCAATAAAATTAATACCAAACCATGAGATGAAAATCGAAAAATTAACAATCCCAGAGACACATGGCCAAATTAAACCAATAGATACCATAGAAGTACTACCCCGATTATCCATAGGACTGAGCACCACTTCTGTTATAATATTTTTAACTATTTTAGCTTTCCTAATAATCTTCCTAATTAGGAAAAGAAAACGAATTTCCAAAATCCTATTTGGAGAAAAATTGCATCCTGCCCAGATCCAGATACTAGACGAGCTGATAGCCGAAGTAACCAAAACTTCGAGGACGAAGTCCCAACCAATGGAGGGAGGAGAAATGTAGCCATAAGCTCCCTTACTATTAAGAATCAGCAGATTCCGATATCCGACGTTATAAATAGGAAGAAATCAATATTTTTATTATTATTGTAATTATTATGTTTCAATAGTCAAGTTTAAATCATTAAATGTAGTAGTTTGTAGAATTTCTCAAAAATTGTAACTTTTAATTTTCGAAATAAAGATTTTTTTTTGGGAATATCGACGTTGAAGAAACATTTCTATATAAATTCGAACCGCTCGTTTTATTTAATCACGCTACAGTGGTGTTACGGTGTGAGTAAAAAAGAAATAAATTCAGCAGTGACTTTTGAAAAAGACTTTTGAACTTTTGAAAAGTATTGTTCGTCGGGATTATCCGCGTAGTTCGGTAGTGTCCTTTGTACGAAAGAACATTTAAAAAGTACGTGTGTGCCTGACCAAAGATGCTGCTAGTACAACTTTCAGTAAAACAGTTGCGTGAGCAACTGGAAGAACGCGATGAAGACTGCAGTGGGTCCAAGAAGATACTCCAAGAACGACTGAAGACTGTTCTTAACAAGAATGGAGATGACCCAGAGACATTCCATTTTCAGTCAGCAGAAGAAGCAGTTTTAATGAAGATAGAAGAAACTTCTAAAAAAACTGATGATAAATTCGAGACTGTTTCCAAAAGATTCGATGAAACGTCTCAAATGATAGAAGAAACTTCTAAAAAAACTGATGATAAATTCGAGACTGTTTCCAAAAGATTCGATGAAACGTCTCAAATGATAGAAGAAACTTCTAAAAAAACTGATGATAAATTCGAGACTGTTTCCAAAAGATTTGATGAAACGCCTCAAATTATTAAAGAAGTAGCTAGACAAAACGACGAGAAATTCGAAAATATGTCTAGAAGATTCGACGAAGTATTCAAAACAATGACAAATTTGAAGAAGTCTCAAGAACATTCGATAACATACAGAAAAATGTAAACAACGTAGAAGAGAAGATCAAACAGTTAGAGAGCATGATAACTAATACAAAAGTGCTACCACCAGTTAATACAATAGCCTTAGATCCGGTAGTGAAAGAAGAATCACCTAGAGACGAAACGACACATAATATGAGATTCAAATTGCCACCATTTGATGGAAAGTCTTCTTGGTCCATATACCTTAGACAATTTGAAGCTATTGCTACAGCCAATCATTGGACAGAACAAGAAAAGGCTGTTTCCTTGACTGCTGCTTTACGAGGTGATGCTGCAGATATCCTAAGATCGATTCCTAAGGGTCAAGAAAAATGTTACCAGACCTTGTTTACCCGACTAGACAAACGTTATGGAGATGCCCATCTACAACAAGTCTACAAGGCGCAACTAAGAAGTAGAATTCAACGAGCAAGTGAAAATTTGCAAGAGTTTGAAGCAGATGTTGCTCGTATAGTGCGGTTGGCTTATCCGGAGGTACCAGACAACATTTTAGAAGAAATTGCTGTAGATACCTTCATCAATGGGTTAAAAGAAAGTGAATTACAGAAAGCTTTACGACTAGCAAGACCGAAAGTTCTAGATGAAGCGCTCGCTATTGCCTTGGAACATGAAACAGCTAGTCAAACTTCACGGAGTCATCGAGTAAGAACCATTGAAGAAGGCGACGAACCAAACGATGAACGTCTGGAAGAAATGGTACGAAAAGTAGTTCGTAACACGATGCCGAAGAGACGCGAGCCCAGATGTTGGAATTGCCGTGACGTAGGTCATATTCGCCGTAATTGCAAGAAAATGATACAACAGTCGGAAAACTAGAACGGGTCGACAACAAGGGGCAACTGCCGACCTCGAGAAACACAGCCCCCATAGTAACTGTGAACATTACGTCCTCAGGTGGAATTCATAGCTTGTACATAGAGGGTCGTATCAATAATAAAAGTAGATCGTTTTTGGTAGATACAGGGGCAACGAGAACTATTGCACGGCCAGAAGCAGTACGAGGCCATCTTAAATTATTGTCTGCAACAGTAAAGCTTAGAACAGCAACTGGTGAGATAATTAATACATATGGCGAGGCTAATATGTCAGTATCCATTGGCCAGACCACAGTGAAACATACAGTATTAATTGCAGAGATCTCCGATGAGTTCATATTGGGGATGGATTTACTAAGGAAAGTTGGGGCTGTATTGAATGTCAAAGATGGAGTTCTCGAGATCAGTGGTGAAGAGTTGCCGTTTCATGAAGACAAAGAAGATGTTATCAGCTTAATAACTACTTGTGACGTAACAATACCCGGTAATAGTGAGAAAATTTTGATGACCAGACCTGATGGTTACTGCCGAGAGGGAAGTTTAAGGATGGTCGAAGATGTGAATAATGCCGAGTTCCTAACGGCAAAAGCTTTGGTGAGAATTCGAGATGTCGTTCCTGTAAGAGTTATGAATTTAAAGGGAACTGCTATTAAGTTAAGTAAAAGAACTTTGATCGGACAGTGTGTTCCCGTGGCTTCGATTTGTTCCATGAATACTAATGAGAAACCGTCGAAATCTAAGTATCCAAAGGAGCTTGTTGAGACGATGATTAAAACGTGCCAAGATCTTGATGATGAACGAACTAAAAAAGTGAAGTCTATGCTGATAGAATTTCAAGATGTTTTTGCCATGGATAAGAAGGATAATGGCAAAACAAGCATAGTAAAGCATAAAATTAATACCGGAGACGCTCAGCCAATCAGACAACAACCTAGACGACTTCCATTTTCGAAAAGAGATGAAGCCGAAGACATCATCAAAGATATGAATAAACAAGGGGTAATTGAACCATCAAACAGTCCATGGACATCACCAGTAGTCCTAGTAAAGAAGAAAGATGGTTCAACACGTTTTTGTATTGACTACCGACAGCTCAATGCAGTAACTAAAAAAGATAGTTATCCTTTGCCCAGAATAGACGATACTTTGGATACACTTTCTGGTTCTCGTTGGTTCTCCACACTCGATCTGAAAAGTGGATATTGGCAAGTAGACATGGAGCCAGCTGATCGTGAAAAAACCGCATTCTCGATAGGATCAGGGCTTTGGCAGTTCACAGTTATGCCCTTTGGCTTATGTAATGCCCCGGCCACATTTGAAAGATTAATGGATGCAGTTTTAAGAGGTCTAACATGGAAAACATGCCTGGTTTATTTGGATGATGTAATTGTAGTTGGAAGATCCTTCGATGAACATGCCAATATTCTAACAGAAGTCTTTCAACGATTGCGGGCAGCGAATCTGAAGTTGAGTCCGAAGAAATGTCACTTGTTTCGACGAGAAGTGAAGTACTTGGGACATATTGTAGCAAGTAATGGTGTAACAGCTGATCCTGAAAAACTTGCAGCAATTAAGGATTGGCCAGTACCAAGAGATAAACACGAAATTAGAAGTTTTCTTGGCCTATGTACATATTACCGCCGTTTTGTCAAAGGATTTGCCAATATCTCCAAGCCATTAACAAAGTTGACAGAAGAAGGCAAAGAATATACATGGAGCGAAGAGTGTCAAAGAGCTTTTGAACACTTACAAATGGCTCTGATCAGCGCACCGATTTTAAGCTACCCTAGACAGGCAGGAAAATTTGTGTTGGACACCGATGCAAGCAACAGTGCAATAGGAGCTGTTCTTTCCCAAATCCAAGATGGGCAGGAGAAAGTCATCGCTTACTTTAGCAAAGTCTTGTCAAAACCAGAAAGAAACTATTGCGTTACCAGAAGAGAATTGCTAGGCGTAGTGAAGGCTTGTGAGCATTTCCATAAATACTTGTATGGCAGAAAGTTTCTTCTTCGCACGGATCACGCTGCTCTAAAATGGCTCCTACAATTTCGTAATCCAGAGGGCCAGATGGCAAGATGGTTAGAACGATTACAAGAATATGATTACGAGATCGAACACAGGGCTGGCAGAGTTTATTCAAATGCTGATGCCCTTTCGAGACGGCCGTGCAGTGCAAATTGTAATCACTGTCTTAAATTAGAACGACTTTGCCCCGTGAGACGAACCACCGTCATTAATGAGCAATGGCAGCCTCAACAGCTACAAGATGCTCAAGCAGATGATCCATGTATAAAAAGAGTATTGGATTGGATGTGTCGAAGTGAGAGACCTTCTTGGCAAGACATTAGTGCATGTAGTCCAGAAGTCAAGTGTTACTGGAGCCAATGGAATTGCCTAGTGCTGAAAGATGATCTTCTGTATAGAACCTTTGAGAACGATGATGGTACAGAAACTAAGCTTCAGTTAATTGTACCTAACAGTAAAGTGTCAGAAGTATTGCGTCAGTTGCATGACGGTGCATCAGGTGGACACTTTGGTATCACGAAGACTCTGCAAAAGGTTCGAGAACGGTTCTATTGGGTGAACTGTAAAGATAATGTAAGAAGATGGTGCCGGAAATGTGAACTGTGTGCAACCAGTAATGGTCCAGCTGGTAAAAAGAGGGCACCCATGAGACAGTACAATGTTGGTAGTCCTATGGAAAGAGTAGCAATCGACATTGCAGGTCCACTTCCAGAGACAAATGATGGAAATAAATATATCCTGGTAGCCATGGATTATTTTACGAAATGGACTGAGGCTTATGCGATACCAAATCAAGAAGCTGCTACCGTTGCAGAGGTACTTGTTAAAGAATTCTTTAGCCGATTTGGTGTTCCTTTGGAGATCCACTCCGACTAAGGGCGAAACTTCGAGTCAACCCTTTTCCAAAACGTTTGTAAATTGATTGGTGTCAATAAGACCAGGACGACACCCCTGCATCCTCAATCAGATGGAATGGTTGAGAGAATGAACCGAACGAAGGGTAAACACCTGTCCAAAGTTGTATCAGAACATCAAAGAGATTGGGACCAGCACATTCATTTATTCCTAATGGCCTACCGCTCGGCCGTAAATGAAACTACAGGCCAGACTCCATCCTGCCTGATGTTAGGTCGTGAAGTTCGTTTGCTCTGCGACCTAGAGTTTGGCTGCAGACCTTCCGAAGAACATGTTGCAAGCGAAGATTATGTCGACCGCCTGAAGTTAAGAATGAACAACATTCATGAACTTGCCCGACAACACATTCAGTTAGCCAGTGACAGAACGAAAGATCAATACGATTCTCGATGCAAGAATGAAAGCTATGAAGTAGGTGATCTTGTTTGGCTTTATAATCCACAACGTCGTCGAGGCTTGTCTCCCAAACTGCAAAGAGAATGGGAAGGTCCGTATGAAATGAAAAAGAGAATAAATGACGTCTTATACCGAATTAAGAAATTGCCGAAAGGTAAACCAAAAGTAGTACACATAAATCGTCTTGCACCATATGCTGGCTCAAATGAAACAGAAGAAGCACGAACCAGAGATGACCGGCGACCAAGCTTTAATGAATTTATGTCAAATTACGCAGAGAGAAAGAGTGCTAGATTCGGCGTGACCACAGAAGTTTAGCAGGATCTTTTTAGTGTTCCGCATAACGTCTCTTTAGCCCACTGTGTTGCCCAAGATCTTGAGATGACTAAAGGAATCTCATCCGTATTTTATAAGAAATTCGGTCGTTTGGCCGAGTTAAAAAACCAGCAGCCTAAAGTTGGAGGAGTACTGAGATTAGAAGATGGTTCTCGATCTTTGCTGTATATGGTGACCAGGAAGTCGTATACAGACAGGGCAAGCTACGAGGATATATGGCGTGCTCTAACTAATTTGAAGAAAATCGTGTGCAATTATGACATCAAGAATTTAGCCGTACCCAAAATAGGCCATGCACTGGAAAATCTGGATTGGAAGATTGTCAGAAGCATGCTTGAAGTGATCTTCCGAGAAACCGGCGTACGAATTACTGTGTGTTGTATTAACCCGAAGAGATCGTGTCCTTCAAAGTCTGTAGACTGTTATTTCTTCTTGAGGGGTTCATGCAGAGCTGGAGAGCTCTGTAGATTCCGCCATCCTGGGCCTACATCTGGAGTTGCTGATCGGGGCGCTCAGATCTAAGAGGGGAGCAGTGTAACGAAATAGCCCATCTCCGATACGTCATAATTCTTAGAAGGACGAATCTAGAAAACGTAAGAATCGGCATGTCAATAGCGCCCTTCTTTCGGACGGGAGACAATTAGAGGTTCCAGAATATTCTCGAAAAGTAACTTTATTGTATATATGTAACGTTGTTAGGAGTGAGTTTAGTTGATAAGAGAGTACCGAACTGTAAAGTTATAAATAAATATATGTATATAAATTCGAACCGCTCGTTTTATTTAATCACGCTACAATAATGATAAAGTCAACTTTATTTAGATCGGATAAGCTAGCTGGCCATGGAATATGAGTGTTGTAGTGAGGTCACACAATTATGCACAATATTTTAAATCACATCTTTTGTAATTTTCACACACAAAATTATCTTGGTATTGTTTAATAATGATAACATTATATATTTTAATAATGATAACATGATTTAACAAAGAAAACTATGTTATTTTGGAAGATGCTAAATTGATTTCCTCCGAAACAGCTCTTATTGCAAATTGCATAGCAGGCTGAGGCATTTAAGGTTGCTGTCTAAAAAAATATCAACAATTTTACAGTAACATGTTAAAAATATGATATATTCATATGATTTCTGTGTCTTCGTTAATCTACAAAGAATGTTTTGGGAGAGAGTTTCTGGCGCCAAATACTTACAGGCCGAAACTAATTTCATTTGGCGGTAAATTCAAAACTTAGGTCCTGAATTTTAGGCGGCAAATTCAAAAAATATGCTCTAAATATTAGGCGCCAAAATTCAAAAAGTATGCTTTTAATGGAAAGTAAATATAGTCATAAAATAAGAAAAAACCTTATTCTATGCCAAAAAATATATTCTCTCTGTCCAAAAATACAGTAAACACTTACACATTTTTATATATAAATGTATAACATAATATATATATTATGGTATATATTATGGTATAGGACAGTTTTTATTTAATATTTTATGATATCTGTTTTCCATTACATTAACAAACCAAAGTCCCAAAAACAACAAAATAAAACACAGACATCCTGACACTTGTTTATTTGTATAATTTTCTTTCGTAAAGTATTGGCTACAAATATCCTCATCCTCCTCATTTCTTGAGCCCTTGTTAAGGTGTGGTTGGAGACACTCTAAATATTGTTAGCTTGATGTCTCCATTGGCTGCAATTCTGTACCATATGGACAACTTCATGAAGGGATTTTTCCACCAATCTTCATTTAATCTTCCCATCGTGTTAGAGATCTTTCTTTTGATATACAAATACAGATACCTCTATATTCATTCTTAATGGTTTGTTGTAAGTTCCATACCTTCTAAAATACTCTGCCTTAAAGTACCATCTGCAGATAATAATGTGTAAACTCTAGCATTTCTGCGATTTTGCTCTTCAGGATCATCACAAATTAGTATGTAACTCCATGTAACTATTACTCAGAAGTAGAAGATCCATGAAAATCTAAAATAATGAAATATTAAAATTAAGAATGTATGACTTTTTTTATAAAATAAGGCCAATTTTAGGAATGCAATGATAAGAGTTAAGAGTTTTAATGATTATAAAATATATAGTATATAAATATAACACTAATGTTGGTTAAGATTTAAAGGTAATTTAAGTACAAAAACAAAATGTAAAAAATAGTATCGAGTTTGTATTTACTAACGACAGTTTTGGTATAATTAGGTGATGTTCTTAACTGGTGCTTGTAAAAATAAACTCCTAATCCTCAGAATGTTTAATAGCTGTTCAACTTTAACTTTTGCCCATCAACAAAAAATATTCTTTTGATTGGGAATACTATACCATTTTGGTATTGTACCTTCTTCTCTTTTAGCAGTGTTTATTAGATATATAAAAATTGATGTATACTGTTTTTATCGCCTTTTTCTAAAATTTGGGATATGATGTTCTATTATAACGCCATTTGCAACTTACACTTGCAAAGGCGTGGATTACAATGTTGCCACTAACGGCACTAACATATTTTTTTTTTGTAGATACTCATAATTCTTTAGAAATACGTTGTTGTAAATTTAAGAGGTGATTTTAGTAGAATTTGCTACATTATGTTTTTTTTTGAAAAACGTATAGTAATCATTATTATTTTAAATTTGCAAAACTAGGGAAACCATGGCAACAGCACTTACATCAATGTCATAAATCTTTTGCTATGTCATACCCCCACCTAACGTGTCTAGTAGCACCGCCGCCATTACGAACGGATGGGCCCATGCAAATCACTCTCCCCACCCGTCCTATTCCATATTTCAACTGAAATGTCAATACCTGTAGTCTGCAAAAGTTGCCTTTGGAGCTCCGGATGAGAAGAGGGTTAGTTTGGTTGTGTGTATTTTAGATTTCTTAAAAGTTTCTTAACAGTTCGACAATATTATTTCTTTTAAGGATACCTAAGTGCCTATTTCTGTCTTCATTTTGAAAATTTTGATGTTCACTGTTATCATCATCCATTTCAATTTCTCCATCTTCATCATTATTGTCCATGTGCAATAAAATGGCATTATGTAGAATGCAACAAGCACTAATGATCTCAATGCCAAATTCAGGATTTCCTATATCTAAATACTTTAATCTTCTAAATTTCCCTTCAACAGACCAAAAGATCTCTCAATAACAGATCTAATGCTGCTTAACCTAGTGTTATACCTAATGGTATCCTCATTTAAATGGCCGTTGTCCCTAAATGGGGTTAATACATTCCTCATAAGAGGATATACAGAATCTCCAATAATATGAAGTTCCTGTTGTAGTAGTGGATTTACATCGTTATTTAAATGTTCAAATATTGGGCTGGTATGGAATACCCTAGCATCATGGACCCTGCCAGGCATTCCAACAAAAATGTCTATGAACATTTTCTTATGATTGCAGATACCTAAAAAATGATAATGAATATATCCAAGTGAGTGTGCATGTGTTAAACATTTACCTTGTAAAATAATTGAATGAAAATGTTTCCTATTAAAATAATCCACGGCATTTAACGGAGGTTGTTTGATTGGTATATGGCAACCATCTACAACACCTACCACCCCTGGAATACCCCTAGACTTCTTATGAAATGCCTAAAATCACATTTTTTTAGAACATTGAATAGTTGGATCAAAGTCTATAATTACCATTATTGCTTCATTGTGGTTATCTGGTCACATTATATATTGAGGCATTAGTAATAAGGTTGCTGACACAATTTCTTTAAAAATACTATGGGCTGTGCTCTTGGCTATATTGAACCTGTCGCCACAGGCGAAAAAAGATTCTGGTTTAGCTAAAACCCAGATGGTGAACAGCACTTTTTTTATCTAAAGGAATTGTAGCTCCAATGGGTATAACTCCTAAATTTCCTGGTTGCTGAGTAATTACCTAAAATATTTATATGTAGTTTTCAAAGAACTAATAATCTTTCCTAAAACCTAATTCAGCACATTCCCTACTCATGCGAAAATGTTTTACAAAAAGATCTCCCATATATTGGGAAATGGTTTCCTCATAAAAATTTTGATTACGAGGCACTTGAGCTCTATCATTATTCAGCTCTAATTCTTCATTTTGTGCCAACTGATCCACAATATTTTCAATTAGCTGGATATTATTTTTGTTATTATTATATTCCACTAATACTCTAATTATGTTATTCCTTTCCATATTCCTATTATATGAATGTGACGTAAAATTAAATAATATTTAAAAGTCATGCTAAATTGGCAATCTACTCACAAACGTAAACAAAATATTTAAATTTTAAAATAACAAATTATTTGACATTGACATATTAGGTAGCGGTAGCCGAATCCAGCAGGTTTTGACTTATTCACATTTGGTCCAGTGCTTACCGATGGATTCGAAGTCGCGGAGCGGTAGCTGCTCCGTCTGCTGAACGCGTCCAATGCTCAATACTGTTCATTTCATAGTACATAAAAAAAAATGGTGGTATACTCTGAGTTTGATGCTGTTGGCGCTCATAGCACACTACCACCTAGCATTAAAACCTCCGTGTTAACGAATACAACAATGATTGGCGCATCACCTAGTGACCGGGAGCGTAACTATATATACATGGCGCTAAAATCAAAAGTTTAGTAATATTGCCTAGGATTGTGAACTCATTTTGAAGTAAAGAAAAATCGATACAATCCTAAAATAACAAGAAACATTCTTATCATATACGATAATAAATATTTTTCGTATACTTTTTGGGTTTTCTTGTTATGTTGAGACTATATTTATTTTCCATTACATTAAAATGTCAAAGTGATTAAAAAAATTAAAGAATAAAATATAGAATAAAACCTTTATTTATAAAAATGTTACAAGAAATATTAATAATACAAGCCAAGTATTTAAATAATTGTTTTGTCATTCTTATGTCAAGTTTTATGTGAATAAAAGCCTAATTCTGCAAAAGGCATTTTACTACAATTTTAGTCGTATAAATTTACAATTTAGGGCTCTTAACAGCACTCACCCATTTATCAAACATATCCATATAATTCCGTGGACTTGGAAAACGGTAATGCTTGCTAGTATAAAAACTAAATTTTGTATAAAAACTAAATTTAACAACTTCTCGTGCGATAAATTAAGGTTTAGAATAGATTTATATGCATTGGAGATGGTTGCGTGAAATTCTCTGAGCTGGGTAAAGGTTGCATTAGTAGGTAACACTTTTGTATCAATAATCTTTGCGAATAACTGTTTGATAACAATACGAATATTGGAATATCTACCAACTAACGTAGAAAGTGCAATGCTGTAATTAGACTCTATAAGTGTGAGGTTCTCTATTAACTGCAAGGACTCTCCTTTTAACAGAGAACGCAAATAAATAAACTTTTCTATACTAGTAAGTGATGTATCTGCATCTACTGTGCTAGTAAATATTTGATGAAAGGTTTGAAATTTATTGAAATCGTCAGAAAAACATTCCAATTGGATTTGGGGAAGCTTTATGCTTCTTTCCGTAGGTAAATTAGGAGAATTATTTTGAGAAAAAGAACTAGAAGAACTGCTATTTTCTGTTAACCTAAATTTAAGCAAATTCTCCTCAAGTGTGGAGAGCATATTCAAATAAATATTATCGATGATGTTTGTATCTTCATCATCTTCAACTTCAGAGGATTCTATTTCATCTTGGGCGTGGCAATAAGAATCATATGCCTTTTTTAAATACAAAATACGATCTTTAGTGGAGTGAATAGTGAGATTAGCCAAATTTATATCGAGATAATTATTTAATTTTGTCAATTTAGTTTTTGCCAAGCGCCTATTTTTTAAACTTTGTGTTAACTCCATCTTTGACACGTAATGAGAACTTATATACAGTGATGAGTGCCTTACCACCCGGCTTTTTAACATAAGAGATAGAAAACACAGTTACCTTGTGAAATAAAAGAGATGAAACTCGTAGAGGTGAGAAATAATCGATAGAAACCTATAATTTACATTACATTACATTACCATTATCGATAGTCTCACACCTTTAGACGTTAGCTTCGAGCTAAATCACCTCGGTCATAATTATTATGTGTAACGTGGAATATGTGACGTATTTCCATTTTTTAATTTCGGATAAACTTAAAAACTGATTGGCCACAATAAAGCAAAATATGAATAAAATAATTTAATTAATAGTGATTATTTAATCTAAAGTTTTAAATTATTAACGAAGAATAATTTCTACTATGATTTGAACAGCAGCAGAACAATAACCCAAACTGTCACTAAATAATTATAAAAGTCTGATGGATCAGAGTTCAAGACACGATGTTCTCATCCAGGCGCTCAGGGTTCGAATCCAACATGAACGTTTTACTTTTTTAAAAATTAAAATTTGAAACATTTATTTTAGTATATTAGAAGTGTTTATAGTAAAACATGAAAATTTTATTGAAAAAAAGAATGTCGTACTTTCGAAAATAAAGTAAAAATCCTTTAAACATAAAAGAACGTTCTAAATAAATGTACTTACAAAAAATGTTTAAATAGGTAGAAATTCTATAAAAATATTCTAAATAAACGTATTTTATTCTAATGAAATGTATTTACATAAAATGTTCGAATAAGCCTCCATTAGTAGCAGAACAATAACCCAATCTATTATAAATGTTTCGTCTAACATTAGTTAATGTTTCTGGACTAATACCTTTCATTGAATCAAAGATCTTTTCTCTTAATTGTTGGAGAGAATTAGGCCTATCGTCTTCAATTCCATATAGTTTGAACTTGATATATCCCCACATAAAAAAATCACAAGGTGCAAGATCAGGTGATCTTGCACCTTGTGATTGAAAATATTGAAAATATCTCCGTGACCACTAATCAATCGATTAGGAAAAGTCGCACTGAGATATTCACTGACGATGCGAGAATTATGTACAGGACAACCATCGTGTTGAAACCATATGGAATCGAAAGGTATTGGTAAATTACGAAGGGCTGAGACAATTTGATTTTGCAGAAGTTCCAAGTATTTCCGCTCAGTCAACATACCGTCAATAAAAAATGGACCAATGACATGATTCCCTATTATGCTTCCCCAAACATTTACTTTTCGAGGACGCTGGGTACTGTAATGTATTCCTTTTTAGGACTGTTGGACATAACATAAAGCTACTTACGATAGGTTTTATTAATTTATTAAGCTTTATAAGTATTGTATAAATTAACATTATTTCAGTTCACATGTAGTCCATAACCTAAGTCCCTTGTCATGTGTGGTTGTCATGTCACCGCTGTCACTTGAGGTTCCGTTTGCCAAGTGCAACGTTGCCAAGTATATCCGTACATGAAAACCATACATAACAGGTACGAGCGACATAAATCTGATGAGGATTTCCTCGAGACCAATACCGAGCATTCATTGAATTGTGACGGCCATGCAGTGAAAACGTACATTCATCGGTGAACAAAACGTTCTCTAAAAAATGATCATCTTGATGTGACATTTCCATTGCAGTTTGACAAAATTCTAAACGTCTATATTAATCCCCAGGGAATTGTTCGTTGGATTTATGAAGTTTATAGGGACGGTATCCATGTATTTTCAAAATTTTACCTACTCTAAATCTTGAAATTCCATATTGTTCTCCGAGACGAGATGTTGATTGGGTAGGATTTTGCTCAATACTTGCACAAATCAAAGTGTCCCTTAGTTCCAAATCTGGATTTACCTCCCTTCGTCTACGAACTCCTCTTGGAGCGAACACGGATCCATAAGTAAAAAAAATTACGTATAATAGACTGAATTGTTGATCGTGCTGGAGCCGGCCTATTTGGAAACATATTTACAAATTGTTGTCTAATCATGTTGTCTGATAATCCATTCACATGCCAGACAACAATTTGCACTTTTTCCTCGACCGTTAAAACCATTTTTACGAATTGTTTTTTCAATAAAAAGTTTCTGTTTACCGTGCAAAAACACTTCTCGATATGTTATTATTTGATGGCTGAAGGCTTGATGATTTGGTTAGCTGTAAAGCAGACAGCTGTTCGCGCGCATCCATTCCAATGTTATCAATTGTTTTGAAAATCATTACCTGTACAGAGGAATTGATATTAACACTGAGAATTTAGTGATGGATTTGACATTAAACAGTCTTCACCGGATTATTTTGCATTCACAACTGAGGACTGTAAATCTGGAATTGAATTATTTTGTATTTCTATTTTATAACATTGGAATAAGACTAAATTGTAAACAATGAGTTTTTCGAAAACTTGTTACCTAATATGTATCATATTTTTTATTATCTTTTGATTAAATAAAACAAAAATTTTTACCCTGGGTGTGAATTGAACCCCAATTTTCTTGTCAATAGACCACGTCTCTAACTATTACGCCAATTCCACATACTTGTTTTCGAACTAAACATACCTACCTTTAGTTTAGTCAAATATTTCAGTTGAGTTATTTTTATTATTAAATAAACTTAAAGATTTATAATTTAAAATCGCTACTAATTAATGTTTTTTACTATAATATATCTTAATTTATTCAATCATTTATTCTAGCATCAGAAATTATTAAAATAAAATATTTTCGAGGTCATCCGTATAATTATGAAGTCAAATAGACACGTCTAATAACTAGCCTTATCTCGTACTATCTCACAACTTAATCTGTCTTCTATCCTTTCCGCTGTTTTGCCGGGTGGTAAGACACTCATCACTGTATACAAAATAATACCTAAATTATAAAAGAATTTTAAAGAGACAAAAAAAAAATGAAAACATTAAAGGTGGAGAAAAATATAAGATATTTTTGTGGGGTTTTGAACCAAAGTGCTAAGAAAGAGATTACAGGTAGAGAAGAGCCTCAAGATCCGGCTCGAAGGACCACTTTATATAGATAAAATTAGTATCTACACAATAGGACTAACATGAAGAATGTCCTAAAATGAGATAGAGTATAACATAGATTGCTGGTTAGAAAATATGAGAGCTTTTACCTGTAATATAAGAATGTCTTAAACACTAACGGTTCAAAAAGCTATCCAAAGGTACAAAAGATTTATTAAAGAGAGAAGAAGAGAAAAACAAATAGCATAAATAAAATCAGTATAAATACATAAAGAACTAAACAAAATTCCTATTACTAAATACTACTTACTAGTTAACAAGTCTTTGAAAAGTGTATGTGCACTATTGTGTATCCAAGTTATTATCACGAAGATTGCGAATATAAAGATACACCAACCACTGGGTCTAAGGCTACCAATGCAAAAACTTTTAAAACATCATTATTAATTGCTTTTGTACCATAAGCTGGACAAACATTTTTTACAGATTCGGAGAGCACTGTATAAATGTGTCAGGAGTAAATCCTTGATGAGTTTTTAGGGCTTCTTTCTGCAAACAGAGATGTTGCACCGTGCGGGATTAAATTCGCTCTGAGGGTAGGCGGGGTGCCTGATTTTTCTGGGAGTCTTTTTTTGTAAGAGTTTTAAGCGCACAAAAAAACTGTATTCTAAAAACCGTTGACAAATTGTTTTGACAATCGTTTTGCATTTATGACATTTATAGAGTGGGTGCATTTTTGTCAAAAGTTGAGTTAAATACTAAATTAAAAATATTTATAAATAGTTTTACATGTTCGAATGGAATTATTCGAACAATGGTAATGAAAAATATTTGTTGATAGTAGTATCCGAGACTAGGTTCCCACTTAAGACATCAGGATCGGCATTGTTAGTTGCGAAGGAAGGTGAAGTATCTTCGTTATGGATAGTATTAAAAGTGAATAAGATTTTGTCTAATACTATCCATAACGAAGATACTTCACCTTCCTTCGCGACTAACAATGCTGATCCTGATGTCTTAAGTGGGAACCCAGTCTCGGATACTCCTATCAACAAATATTTTTCATTACCATATTTCAGAGATATCACTCCGGGCTAACAAGGATTCTGAAAAGTGTTGAAAATAGCTTTGGTAATAATAATATCAACATTAAACTTAATGTGGCTTGTAGATCAGCCCTAACAATTAATAATTTTTATTTTAAGATAAAAGATAAGACTCCCATAGATAGGCTTAGTAACATTGTCTACAACATTCCATGCCTCTCTTGCAGCAATTCCTACATCGGCCAAACATCTCAATTATTGAAATCACGTATTACACTACAGAAAAGTGACTCTCGACTTCACCCTGACCGCTGTGCATTAGCCAAACATGTCCATTCCACTGGTCATCTCATGGACTATACTAACACTACAATTCTGTACCGTGAGAACAATAAATCTAAAAGAGAGTTCATTGAAATGACTTATATTTTCCTTAACGATTTCTCCATCAATGTTAAGAGTGACATTAAGAATCTAAGCGATATATACCACGTCTTACTTAAATCAAATACCAAGAACAATACAACATCACAGATAACTAACTTGACTGATATATCCATTAACAACTAAGGGTGGCCGCACACAGAAAGAGCAAAACTGTTTTAGTCAAAAACGTTTTTGTTTGAAACGAAAACGTTTTTGTTTCCACAAGAAACATTTTGTTTTCAAGAGAAACAAAATTTTTACACAAACCATACTGCAATCAGTTTTATTAAAGATGTCGACAGATAACGACGAAATTGCACTAGTTTTCTGGCAGTGTTTCCTCCTACAGGACAAAAAAACGCAAAATAAAAGACAATTTTGGGTGCATCCTATAAATGAGAAAAGAATCTGGCCTCAATTAGTACAATTAATTTTTCTGCGTCCACTTCCATGATACACACAGTATAAACAAGCAAAATATCGCTGTTTCCACATGTACTTCTTGTTGACTACTCGAGCGGTATCAAGAAGGGAATTCCAAAAACACGTTACGCCTGCGTACATTGAAATGTTTCTACACAAAACGACGATCCGGTAATCAACATCAAACAAACTGACTGAAACCAAATGAGCCTAAACATGCTTTAGACACACGACCAATCAGTGTGCGTCAGCGCATTTCATTTATATGGAAACATCAGCATCAGACTCGTTTAGTCAAAAACGTTTTTGACTAAAACAGTTTTGCTCTTTCTGTGTGCGGCCACCCTAACCTACTTTAATAATAATTTTCATTAACTAAAAAGATAACATTCCCTTGCTTTTCTTAGATACATCTCAATAAGATATTATTATAATAATACATGAACAATATAATATAATAATAAAAAAAATTTTCAATTAAGAAAATCTAAAATAATATTTCCCTATACTGGGATTTAACTTCATTCGGTTTTACCAATGAACCTTAACGACATAAAGATTCAAAAGAACTACAACAACACCACTATGTTGTTACTAGCTAAGTTTTTTAACATTCTAACTCTACAATTCTAAGTTACGGTAAGATCAATAATGTTTTTAATAGATAAAATATATGGTAGCTAATTATAATTTATTCTGTTTTAGCCCTGAAGAAGCCAAATTAATTCTCTTTGGCGAAAATGTTCGGCTGATTGATACTTATTAGAGTCTTTCTTGCAGATTTCCCCAATATTTAAGAGTTTACTATTTAACTTATCTGCAAATATTAAATTTCTTTTCATATATATATATATATATATATATATATATATATATATATATATATATATATATATATAGATATATATATATATATATATATAGATATATATATATATATATATATATATATATATATATATATATAGATATATATATATATATATATATATATATATATATATATATATATATATATATATATATATCCTACTATCATTTTCGCATCGATACATTATGCTTTTACCATCAATTTAGCATCGCCTTGCAAAGTAGCATCTGTATATCGACGCTACTTTACAAGACCTTAATAACTTTTTTCCTGTACTTGTTACAAGAATTTTAACCATCTTATTGATTAGAGTTTTGATATCGTGTTGGTATTTTAAAATATCCGCTTTCTCTTTTTATCCCTTACTGAGTTATATAAGTTTATTTCAAAAAATGTTTGAGTCTAAAATGATGGTACAGTGAAAATAATATATATATATATATATATATATATATATATACATATATATATATATATATATATATATATATATATATATATATATATATATATATATATATATATATATATATATATATATTTAGTTCAGGGCTTTACCGTTTACTCGCTGCCATTATATACATGAAAATGAATATCCCACGTTCATTATCAATCATTTTAGCATCAGAAATTTGGCATCGTTGTTGAATATAATATTACCCACAACGAAATAGTAAATTTAAGAATATATATATATATATATATATATATATATATATATATATATATATATATATATATATATATATATATATATATAGGAAAAGAAGTCTTTGCCGACAACGTTAGAAAACGGAGCTTTGAGGTTTATTGGGATTTGCAGCGGTGAAATAAGTGTACTCTTTTAACTAAGTTTCAAGCTTTCGAAAATGTTTATTTTCATCATTAGGAAAAACTGAAATAAAGTGCTACTGTTAGTAAAGCATCCTCGAAACCTATTAAGAATGTAAAAGGTTATAAAAACTTACGTTAATGAGATTTGTCTTTCGTGGATGTCCTACTCACATGTGACAATATCACGCACCACTCATTGATTGAGTCAATAATTAAATAATCTATAAATTGCATGGTGTAAAAGACCACACTTGACAATTATATTTACTTTTAACACATAAGATAAAGACGATTACAACGATTTAAAACGGCCACGTGTGCCGGCCAATAGTGGAGTGTTAGGTTAAGAGTAGCTGTCATTCCTGGACATGGCAAATGACAGAACTTCTTCTTGTTTTCTTTGTCTTATGTAGTACTTTTTTTTTGATGTGTAATATAGTAGCCGAAAATATAGTCGCTGACCGTTTTGAAACATGTATTGCAAATCTTGAACTGCTTATCCAAAATAAAATTATCAAATGTTTTACTTCTAATACTACATCATCAGACGCTGTCGAACAATAAGTTACAATCGGACAGCGAAAAGTTCTATTATCTTAAAGGTTTATTACGTGGACCTCCTATGGAAATGATTGATTCCTTAAGCGTAACTAATCAACATTTACATATTGCTTTAAATATTCTTAAAAATGCATATGATGACAAGTATAAATTACTCTATTCTCTGTACCAAACATTGATGGATCAGAAACCCATTTCGAAAAGCACTCCCGTAGAATTGCGCGAATTTCATATATCTACTCGCAAAACTTTTGATTTGATTAATAATTTAAAGCTAGATCCAATAGTAAATTTTGAGTCTTTAATAATATTTTTAATGGAACAGAAACTTGATTTCAATTCACGACGGACCTTTGAAAGTGAAAGAAAAGCGGAAGTTATTCCTACTGCAGAATATTTTTTCAATTTCTTGCAGAAGCGTCATTCCATGTTAGAAAATCTAAATCTCTTTGAACCAAATAATAAATTTAAAATAAATCAAAAACAAAATGATTCTAGTAGAAATAGAGTCACACTTGCATCTACTGTACATCCTTCAAATAATTTTAATTGAAAACATTCCAGTCTTGGGGTTAACAAACCGAGCTGAATTCACTGTTCTAACTCTTCTCATTCAATTTATGGTTGTTCCAAATTTCTGTCGCTGTCACCTCAAGATAGGTATCAGTTTGTTAAACACAAGAAACTTTGTGTTAACCGTCTAAACAGTAATTATAATACAGCAGATTGCAAATCACTGCGAAGGTGTGTTACTTGTGATAAATTTCATCATAGTTATCTTCATTTTGATTCTCAAGTTCGATTGCTCAGTAGCTGAAGTAATCGAAATGATCCTAGATCTTCCTCCTTTGTTAGTTCAAATAGGTCTTCGTCTAAGATAAATATTGGTTCCCAAAATACTTGTAATCGATCTAATTTTGTAAATACTGGTGCTTCTGGGGCGGGTTAGTTACTAGACCCTCCAGAATCTGTGATGTCACAAACTTCATTAACTGCAACGTCAGTCAAAAATAATATTGTACTGCTACCTGCGGCATTGGTGAATGTCCATGATTCTAATGGTCGGTCCATAATTGGACGAGCTCTTCTAGACTCAGCAAGTCAAATGAGCATTATTAATCGTTCTTTTGCGCAACGATTAAATTTACGTTTCCAAAAACAAAATGCAAATATTTCCGGCTTAGGTAGTAATAATTGTACCTATAGCGGAGAAGTGGTAGACATTACCTTTAAATTTAAAATAGCTCCTCATCTTATATTTAATATATCTTGTACGGTTATAGACAAAATAACCAATAATTTACCACAATTCTCTATATCTCATTTTAACTTTAAAATTCCGGCTCACGTGAAAGTTGCGATTGCCGATCCTTTCTTTTTTGAATCCAGCCAAATAGATATTCTTATTGGCTGCGATTTATATCATTATTTACTTAAATCTGCCGTGATTAATACGGGTCCTAATTTGCCGTCTTTTGTAGACACTCATCTCGGATACGTCATAGCAGGTCCTGTACCTCGGAAAAATGCTAATTTTTCTAATGCCAATAGTTTGGCTTCTCCCTTTTTAACGGTATATGATGATCAATCTGATCAACAGTTGGAGCTCTTCCGTATTATGGAAAGATTTTGGGAACTGGAAGAAATCCCTGATTGTAGCCCAAAATATTCAAATGACGAATATGTGGAAAACTTATTTCAAGATACAACTGTTATCCTTCCTTCCGGGCGATATTAAGTAGATATGCCTTTCCTGTCGAATCAAAATAAAAAATTAGGCCGATCGTTTGGTATGGCCACTCAAAGATTCTTTGCTCTTGAGAAAAGGTTTAAAAATGATACAAAGCTTTTTGAAGAGTATCAGAGTGTAATTTCAGAATATCTGACACAAGATCATTCCTTTATTTTTTTATCATAGTTTATCCAACTAGTTCAAATATTTCGTACCCCATAGGTCGGTAATACGAGAAGAAAGTGTGTCCACCAAACTACGGTCGTGTTCGATTTTTCAACTAAAACTGACTCTGGTGTGTTCCTTAACGACTTAACTGCAAAGGATTATCAAGTTCAGGACACTCTTTGTGAAATTTTGTGTCGATTTAGATGCTACTAGTATGTTATTTGTGCTGACATCAAAATGATGTATCGATTTATAGACATCAACCCAAAACATAGACATTTGCAAAGCATACTATGGAGAGATACTCCCGATGAACATTTTAAGTGTATTCAATTATCCTCTTTAAGTTTCGGGCAAAATTTTGCCCCATTTATAGCCACTCGTGTCTTAAAAGACATTGCTTTAAATAATTCTGAGTTTCCCAAAGCACAGCATGCTATCCTCCATCAAACTTATATGGATGACATTCTGACAGGAACTAATGATAAAAATGACTTAGAAGAGATTTTTTATTACAAATTAAATACCATGTTAGCAAAGCATGGATTCCAACTTCACAAATGGCAATCTAACTCGCAACAATTTTTAAAATTCGTCAATGAGTCTATCAATGCTTAGATGGAACGTACATTCAATGATTCTTCAAACAAAATTCTGGGGCTTCAGTGGAACCCCACTTATGATCGTCTGCATAATAAAACTGGCATTTTGATTAATGCATCTCCTCTAACAAAACGAACAATATTAAGCATTATAGCTTCAACTTTCGATTCTCTTGGAATTGTGAATACTCTGACCGTCTTCGGTGAGTTATTAATGCAATCTGTGTGGAAGTCTCAAATAGGATGGGATGTTCCTATTTCGGATATATCTATAATTACTCACTTTGAGAAATTTCTTGCTTTATTAGTTGAAGTTAGTCAACTTCGCATACCCAGGCAATTGACTTAGCCCAAAGTTGTATCATCCTGTTACCTCCACGGGTTTTGTGACGCTAGCCAGAAGGCCTATGGCGGTTGCATCTATTTAGTAGCAATCTACAGTAATAGCTCTAGATCGTCTAGGTTAATTTCTGCCAAATCTAGAGTAAACTCCCTAAAAACTAAATTAACTGTGCCCAAACTATAGCTGTGTGCAATGGAGCTGTTGTCTATGTTAGCTCGTAGAATCGTTCAAATCCTTTACATTTCTATTCAGATCCATTATGTTCACTTATGGTCTGATTCCCAAGTGGCTCTCAGTTGGATAAAAAGATCCCCTTGTGACTTTTCTCCTTTTGTTGCACGTCGTGTGTCAACTATACACGAAAATAGTAAGGAGTTTACTTGCAGACATATCAAATCACATTTAAACCCCGCCGATTTACTTTTTCGTGGAATATTTTTTTCAGACACCTGGCATTTTTGGATAGAGGGTCCTCAATTCTTAATTAAACATATAGATTTTGACTCCTTAGATTCGTTCAAGCTTATTTACGACTTTCCTGAAAGTAAAAAAGTCAATCTTGCTATAGTCGAATCAGACTGTATTTGGCAGAATGTATTTTTCCGCTTTTTAAACTTTAATACACTGCAGCGAGTTTTAGCTCAAGTATTCCGATTCACAATGTTAATTAGGAAAAAATCTAATGATCAACGACACTTATCTGTTAAAAATCTCAGAATTGCCCAAAGAAATACATTGTTTAAAGACAAACTCTCCCGTTGTAAATAAGCAGCTGCTCCCTTTCAATATTTTTATAGACAGTGACGGCCTACTTAGAGTGGGTGGCCGTTTGCAATTTTCTACTTTATCTTTTAATCAAAAATTTCCCTGATTATTACTTTAAAATGATCACGTTTTTAATTTATTAATTATACGTGAATATCGTCGTCTAGGCCATAGCGGCGCTCAAAGTGTATTAGGCAATTTACGTCTTCAATACTGGCCGCTGAACGGCACTCGTCAATCAAATCTTGTGTAACCTGTTTCAGGTTCAATGCACAATTTGCATCCCACAAGAATCTCGTCCATTTGCCAAAGTCGGCATAGATTTTGCTGGACCTATACTAATTAAGGCTTCCCGGTTAAAGAAAGCCCCCATCCAAAAGGCTTATATTGCTATATTTATATGTATGATAACAAAAGCGATTCATATTGAATTAGTTAGCGATCTTTCTACAGAAGCTTTTATTGCCACTCTGAAACGGTTTATTAGTCGTAGAGGTAACCCTCATACGATATATTCAGACAATGGGTCCAATTTTATAGGTGCTCGTAATCTGTTACGAGAACTTGCCTCTTTTCTTAGATCCTCTGAGAAAATGGATAAAATCCAATCTTTTATATCTGCTACGGAAATTTCTTGGAAGTTTATTCCACCCCGTTCACTGCACTGGGGCGGATTATGGGAAGCGGCTGTAAAAAGTGCCAAATGTGATCTCATTAAATCAATTGGTTCTACTGTTCTTACGTTTGAGGAGCTTTCCACGGCTCTTAATCAAATTGAGTTTGTGTTGAACAGCAGACCATTATACCCACTGTTTAATGGCCCTAGCGATCTGACTTCGTTGACTCCAGGTCATTTTTTGATCGGAGGCCCTTGACGGCTTCTGGAATCCTTGTACCAAAATAAAAGACGAATTCTGGAAAAGATGGAGCACCGACTATCTGGATCGACTTCAGCATAGACCTAAGTGGTGTAAATCATCTAATAACCTTCAACTGAATCAGCTTGTATTAGTGAGAGCTGAAGACCGTCCTCCTATGAACTGGCCTCTTGCCAGAATCGTTGAAATAATAACTGGCAAGGATGGAAAAGTCCGGGCCGCTTGCGTAAAAACGCAGGATGGCTTGTATACTCGTCCTATCATCAAACTGTCTCCTCTTCCTTGTGAGTATTAGATGATATGTTAGTTTATTTTAGTTTGTGTATCTTACGTTTGAAACGTAACTGAAAGACCCAATGATACAAGCAGAAATTAGCAATGAAATAAACGCACAAATTCAAATATTGACGACAAACATTGCCGAAGATCTAACACCAACATGGAATACGATTACAAGTGCTGTAACAGACATCATGAAAAACAACTTAGGGTACAAACGAAATAACAAGAGGCAAAAATGGATGACAGAAGAAATACTATTACTAATGGAAGAACGACGAAGACACAAGAATAACCAAGATGGCAGCAATATGTATGAAAACATTAACAGGCAAATAAAAGCAAAAATAAGAATAGCAAAAAATGAATGGCTTAAGCAACAATGTATCGATCTAGAACATTTACAACGACAGCACGACGACCGTAATTTACATAAAAAGCTTAAGGAGACTGCTGGAATATACAGAAAACGAAGACCAACTACCATAGTTAATCAGGATAACCAGATAGTGCTGGGTGAAAAGGAGAAAATTGATATATGGAAAAATTATATCCAGGAGCTCTTCCATGACGAAAGACCCATGAGTGAAGTTTATACAGACGACCAGCTGACTGGCCCTTCAATCACCAAAGAGGAGATAGAAAAGGCAATAATAAATTCAAAAAACAATAAGGCACCTGGACCAGATGAAATCCCGTCAGAAATACTCAAATTACTGGATGAAAGGGGAATTTCAGCACTACACAAATTATTTAACTTAATTTATGACACTGGCTGCTATCCTCAACAGTGGTTACGCTCTACCTTTATTCCCCTGCCCAAGAAAGTCAATGCAAAAAGATGTGAGGATCACAGACTCATTAGCCTGATGAGTCACACTTTAAAGATATTCTTAAAAATACTACATCAAAGATTATACAAAAAATGTGAATGGGACATCAGTGACTCCCAGTTCGGGTTTAGGCAAGGTTTAGGAACACGAGAAGCAATAGTAGCAACACAGGTGATAGACCAAAAAGACATAAGATACATTGAAAACTTGTACTGGCATCAAACGGCACAGTTAAAAATAGACAATTCTATATCCAAACCCATACATATAAGAAGGGGCGTTCGACAGGGATGTGTGCTTTCCTCTCTTTTATTTAACATTTATTCGGAAGCCATATTTCAAGAGTCTTTGGAGGATGCAAAGATGGGAATCAAAGTGAATGGAGTATTGATCAACAACATACGATATGCTGATGATGGTGTCTTAATTTGTGACAACATAGTCGATCTTCAACAACTTGTCACTATAATCGGAGAATACAGTAAGCGAATGGGATTAGAGATTAATACCAAAAAAACCAAATTTATGATCATCTCCAGAAACTTGGATGCACTTGAAAACTCCACCATAACACTGAATACTAAGTCTATTGAAAGAGTGAGTAAAGTTAAATACCTAGGATCGTGGCTTTTTGAAGACTGGGCATCGGACAGGGAAGTAAAATGTCGCATTGAGCAAGCTCGACAAGCGTTCGTAAAATTCAAGAAGGTACTGACTTGTTCAGAGTTCGATCTTCAACTGAGACTAAGGTTTACTAAGTGCTACGTGTGGTCAGTGCTGCTATATGGCATAGAGGGCTGGACACTCAAAACGAGGAATATAAACAGATTAGCTTTCGAAATGTGGCTCTACCGCCGTATCCTAAAAATACCATGGACAGCGAAAATCACAAATATAGATGTCCTTAAAAGAATAAACCAAAAACGCCAACTTTTCGAAACCATCAAGAAAAGGAAAACGGCGTATCTAGGTCACATCATGCGAAATGAAAAATACTAGTTCCTCCAACTTATAATAGAGGGTAAAATTGAAGGCAAGAGAGGAATGGGACGCAAGAAAATGTCCTGGCTCCGAAACATAAGGCAATGGACAGGGATTAACGACATACAATCTCTGATACATATTGCAAGAAATAGAGAATTAATGGAAAATGTGATCGCTAACATCCATTAATATATTTGCATCTGAAGAAGAAGATCTTACGTTTGTGTAAGACACATTTAACTAATCTTATTTAAGGCTTTACCAATTTATTGTTTACCCCTATCTCTTATCAAGGGAACAACCTTTCCTAAAGAGTACCTCAGAAGCTTTGTGCGGTAAGAAAAAATTTTCCATCGAGCCAGCAAAGTTCGCTAAGGCGAACTCCTTATTCGTACAATGAGGGGACAGCGATATGAACTGCTAAGGCTGAGAATACAGGGAAAGATAAGGGGAGAAAGGAGTATAGAAAGAAGGAGAGTGTCATGGTTGAAGAATTTACGGGACTGGTTTAAATGCAGTTCTATAAAACTCTTCAGAGCAGCAGTAGATAGACTAAAGATAGTGATGATGATATCCAATCTCCGATCGGGAGACGGCACTTAAAGAAGAAGATCTGGTTACTGGACATACTCAAAATGAAGGACACAACGTCCACTCCCTCATAGAAAAAATACAAAAAGGAGTCTTAGATCAGGGCCAATTTCAAAACCAGATCAGTACGTAACATTAGTGCAAACGGCAAGGAAAACCGGAGAACCTTTTACAGTAGTGAAATGAGTTACGATGACTTTTTTGATATAAAAAAGTTAACTTTGCAAACTTCCTTTAATTTTACTAAAGAATCTTTAAATGATACTGAGAAGTTTAGTGAAGCATGCGTGTTTAATGTTGAAAGAGATAATTTGGATCAATTTTACTATAAGACGTCATTCGGTCAGTCTGAATATAGAGCTGTAAGTATTAAACCAAGAAAAAATCTGCGAACAAACGATACTGCCTCTCTGAATTTTAGAAACAAAAATAGAATGTGCTTACAAAGCGCCTCTAGAGATACCTAAAAGAAAATAGAAAGACCTAATGGAATTATTGCGGACCAATTCTATTAAAAAGTGCCATGCACATTTTTACAACATTCTCAAATCCTATAAAGAATAATAATCAACTGCAACAAACTTTGCGTTGTTTGTGTTGAGATTGTTCGTATTGTTACGATAATAAATTATGGCGTATAAAACAGTAAATATATTATGACTAATTCTTTTTTATTCTAGTCATTTCGGCGCTCAGTTGAATGAAATGGGTCATTTTATTTAGAGGGACGGTTAGTTTTTACTAACGCACGTATTACAATAAAGTATTAGTGTAAGATAAATTAGTAATAAAGACTTTAATAAATTTGTTACTGTTATAAATAGAACCTTTAATAAATAAATAAAAACAATAAATTAAAATTAATAAAAAACATAACAAGTGATGTCAGAAAGTGGAATATAGTAAATAAATTGCGAAAATGACGACGATTTATGAGCTCACAGTTACGAATTTAAGAAGACATCTCGAGGACAGAGAATTAGCTTCTACCAGAAAAAAGGCTGAGTTAGTCCAACGACTAAAAAACGCTTTGCAGGAAGAAGGGTTGGACCCAGAGACTTATATATTTGAAGATGCTGTCCTCTCGTCGATTTCGAAAGTTTCTGGTGACATCGCATCATTAGAGAACAAAGTTTCTGGTGACATCGCATCATTAGAAGACAAAATTTTCTAACGAGATTTCTTCTCTGGAAAGCAAAGTTTCTGCTAACAGCTCTTTGGAAATCTCTAAAATCACTTCTGAGATGTCTGCCCTCGACGATAGAATATCGTCGTTAAAAGACCAAGTTGCTGCCGATATGTTGGCCTTCGAAGAAAAGATATGGAAAGAGATGGAAAGAAAGATGGAGGAAACAGGAACAGCAGAGAGAGGAAACAATCCAATTACAGTAGAGACAAAAGAAGACGATACGAAATGTAAGTTGGAAATACGGCCGAAATTTGAAGGAAGTGGAGGTTCTGTTCATGTGAAAAACCTAACTTTCGGCGGAAAATATGCACTATGGCCACGAACATTTGGAGCATGTATATCAGTCACAGCTTAAAAATCGAAGACAGAAGAAAGATGAGGCTCTTCAAGAATATGAGGTAGATATTGCCAGATAAGTACGATATGCTCATCCAACAGCTCCCGAAGACATGATGGAAAAATTGGCCGTTCAAACGTTTATTGATGGTCTTCGTGATCATGAAATGCAGAGAATACTGCGATTAGCTCGTCACAAGACGCTGGTTAACGTCTTATCTGCCGCCCTCGAATACGAGTCAGCTACGCAGGCCTCTGGCGGGTACAGTAAAGTTAGGACTGTAAAAAAGAAAGGAGATGAAGATAAACTGGACCAGCTCGTTAATATGATGAAAAGTATGACATACAAGAAAACGAAGACCATAAGATGCTGGAATTGTGGCGAAATAGGTAAGCACCCTAGGTACGACACAAATCAAGAAACTCACCATCAGGGAAACTAGAACGGGTCGGCCTTAGGGGGCAGCTTCGACCCGGAACTTTTCCAAAGACCCTCTCATACTAATAGCTTCTTTGAAATGTCGTGAAGATAGTGTATATGTAGATGGAGAAATAAATGGTAGAAGGCATACATTCTTGGTGGATACTGGAGCGACCAGAACCATTACACGCCCGACAGTTATAAACAGCCGTAAGAAACTGTCACCAACGAGGTTGCGACTTCGGACTGCTACAGGTGAAAATGCCAACACTCATTAAGAAATCCAGGTACAATTAGGAATTGGAGCAGAACAGTTCGTCCATACTGTTATAGTTGCTGACATTGAAGAGGATGTTATATTAGGAATGGAGGTAATGAGTATGCATAGATTCCAATTGGATTTTAACAATAAGGTAATCAAAGTTGGCAACGAGGAGGTATTTCTTCATCCACATAATGACAACACTGTGCAAGCAGCCATTAAAGAAGATACAGTCGTGCCTGCGAGAAGCGAAACGATCATAGAAGCGCGGCTACAGGGAATTGTGGACGAGGGGACACCCGTTATGATGGAGCCTTGGAACCATGACGATGAGGTTGGCCGTGGAATCATAACTGGAAAGGAATTGATGACTTTGGCTAAAGAAATTCCTGTGATACTTATCAATGTCAATGACTACCCAGTGACCATCAAGAAGGAGACAAAAGTAGGAACTTGTGTACCTGTGACATCCATAATCCGTCAGGCGACAACATCTGACAATTCCAACGACAAATTCTACCAAATGGTTGCAGTTGCAGGACAGTCCCTAAATCAGATGAAGAAAAGGAAATTAAGGGAATTTCTTCGGCAGTATCGTGATATTTTCGTACCGAAAGGAGGAAAGACGGGACGAACTACCGTTGTTAAGCATAAAATTGATACTGGTAATGCTAAGCCAATTCGTCAAACAGCTCGACGATTACCACAGGCGAAAAGAGAGGAAGCCGAAACGATTGTTCAGGAAATGAAGAAACACGGGGCGATAGAACCTTTTACGAGCCCATGGGTCTTTCCGGTGGTCTTGGTTAAGAAGAAAGAAAGACAGAACGACGAGGTTCTGTGTGGATTACCGTTTGCTGAACAATGTTACCAAGAAAGATAGTTTCCTCTGCCTCGGATCGACGATACATTGGACACATTGGCTGGAAGTAAATTGTTTTCTACTTTGGATTTGAAATCTGGATACTGGCAGGTAGAAATGGACCCAGTAGATAAAGAGAAGACAGCCTTCACCACAGGATCTGGATTGTGGCAATTCAACGTGATGCCATTTGGACTCTGTAATGCTCCTGTGATATTTGAGAGGCTTATGGAAAATGTGTTGAGAGGGTTATCTTGGAAAACATGCCTGGTTTACCTAGATGACATAATCGTCTTGGGGGAGACATTTGAAGATCAACTGAAGAATTTAGAAGACGTTTTTAATCGACTTATAGCTGTCCGATTGATGTTAAACCCCAAGAAGTGCCAGCTATTTCAAGGTAAAGTCAATTATCTGGGTCATATAGTCAGTAAAGAAGGAGTGGCCGTCGATAAGGGAAAAATCGATTCCATTAAGGAATGGCCAGTACCAACGGACAAACATCAAGTGAGAAGTTTTCTTGGACTATGTACTTACCACCGGAGGTTTA
This sequence comes from Diabrotica undecimpunctata, assembly GCF_040954645.1. NCBI lineage: Eukaryota > Metazoa > Arthropoda > Insecta > Coleoptera > Chrysomelidae > Diabrotica > Diabrotica undecimpunctata. The sequence continues at coordinate 64,836,731 of NC_092811.1, forward strand.
TTAAGAAGTTTGCAGATATTGCTAAGCCATTATCGCAACTTACAGAGGAAGCAAGAGACTACCGCTGGGATACAGACTACCAAAATGGAACATTTTTAATAATTTAAATTTTTTTCTTAAAAATAAAAAAAAAATTTATCAGTTTATATGTTTTTTTTATAACTAACGAAACATGAGAAAAATATAGAACTGACATAAAAATATTCACGAAAATCTCAATTTACTATTTTTAAATTACAAAACTTTTATTTTCACAAAGTCTAATTTATTAGATGTGCCATTATTGCATCCAGTTTGGCATACAATAAGTTTTTATTTTATGACTATATTTATTTTCTATTAGAAGCATATATTTTGAGCGTATTTTTTGAATTTGACGCCTAAAATTTAGAACTTACGGTTTGAATTTGCCGCCAAATGAAATTAGTTTCGGCCCGTCCGCTTTGGCGCTAGAATCGCTCTCCTAACACTTTTGTGGGAGTTACCTTATCAGGGGGGTATATATATAGTATTTTTACATCGAGTTAGAATCTATGGAGAGGGCATCACGTGACTAAAAACGACCTCACTTCGTCCATACTGTTAAGATTGTTTTGACACTTTTAACAGATCGTATATGTTTGTTTACGTTTATTGTTTTTCGAATATTTTTAGTTTTATAATACTTTTATATAAACTGTAATAATATAATGTGATAGTGCATAATAATGGTTTCTTGTTCTCAACCTAGTTGCAGTAGCAGAAGCAATGTTAATAAAAAATCTTCAGGAATAACGTTCTACAGGTTAGTATATAAATATGTAAACAAAGTAATGGCCCGTACTTCACAGAATAAATTAATAGTATTGACTGTATTAATTTATCTTTATGTATAATATATCGTGTTTTTAGTGTTTACCGCGGGATAAATAAATCATAGTTTATTAAAAATGTATTGCACTTTTTTAGATTATGATTAAATCTTCTGAATAACTAGTCATATTTTTATAGTAGTTTTAATATTATTGAGTCCGGCCATGATCACACCGCCATATTGGTATCATCGTTAGCCACGCCTACCTACGCCGTTTTTATTACACACGTTAATATGCTCATAGCTTCTCCATAGATTCTAACTCGATGGAAAAATACTATCCTCTGTCTGGCATGGGCCATGGCGTGGCGCATGGTACAATGAACAGAAGGTATGATACATAATGTTTCAAAATCGGTCGCGTCACGCATAACGTAGTCAAGACCGCTTCTTCACGCAACATTTGAATGTAGTTGTATATGAAGAACTTTTAATTTTAAGTGTTTTTATATAATTTGGCTAATTAAATTGTAGTAATTATAAAGAGATGATAAAATTATGTTATTATAATATTTAATCATAAATAAAATTTTGAAGTTAATTTAAATTTATTGATTTTTTGTGCAGTTATTTTATTAACATAGATATCCTTTATACAACAAGTTTTAATTATCTTTTATTACACGTAGGTACAGGTTAATCAACTTATACTCCAGAGTTTGATATTTCAGATATTTAAAAAGATACAAAAATGTGGTAATGAAGGTACACAAAATTTGTACGTATATACTGAACTAAACACAAAATCAAAATAAATAATGATAAAGTCAACTTTATTTAGATCGGATGAGCTAGCCGGCCATCGAATGAGTGTAGTAGTAAGGTCACACAATATTGCACAATATTTTAAATGACATCTTTTGTAATTTTTACACATAAAATTATCTTGGTATTGTTTAATAATGAAAACTTTATATATAATGATAACATGATTTAACAAAGAAAAATATGTTATTTTGGAAGATGCTAAATTGATTTCCTCGGAAACAGATCTTATTACAAATTGTATAGCAGGCTGAGGCTAGTTTCTTACTTAACAAATTGATATGAAAGAACCATTTAAGGTTGCTGTCTAAAAAATAACAATTTTACAGTAACATGTTAAACTTTAAGCTTTAAACTGATATATTCATATGAATTCTGGGTCTTCGTTAATCTACAAAATGAAAGATATTATAATGAAGTTTTTTCTAGTTGCATAACTATGCATCGTCATTCAATCTTCACTTATCCACTGCTGGACATAGATCTCCCTCATGACTTTCCATCTATTTCGATCTTGTGCATTCAATTCCTATGACAACGTTTTAGATCGTAAGTCCAACGTGTTGGTGGACGACCTCTGCTTCGGTAGGCATCATCTCTTGGTCTCCATTCCAGTATCCACTTTATCCATCTATCATCAGTCATTCGAGCCACGTGACCTGCCCAGTTCCATTTCAGCGTTGCTACTCTCTCTACTGCATCAGCTACTCCTGTTTTTTGTCGTAGCTGGCGATTTGGGATCTTGTCTAGTAGTGAAACGCCCAACATAGCACGGTCCATCGCCCTTTAACACACGGATCTTTTGAACTGTTCTTCTTGTCATGGTCAACGTTTCCGCGCCGTAAATTAACACTGGCAAAACACACTGATTAAACGTTTTTTTTAAAGCATATTGGTATATCAGACGAAAATATTGTAGCGAGATTAAATAAAACGAGCGGTTCGAATTTATATAGATATATTTATTTATAACTTTACAGTTCGGTAGTATCTTAACAACTAACTCTACTTCTAACATTGTTACCTATATATACTACAGTTACTAGGTTCGAGAATATTCTGGCGTTGTCCCACCTCTAATTCATCTCATCGAAAGAACCATCGAAGACGTGCGGTATTGACATGCCGATTCTTACGTTTTCTAGATTCATCTTTCTAAGAATTATGACGTATCGGAGATGTGCTATTTCGTTACAATATGGTTCAGCGCATATATCTTCGCTGACTACAAGATTTGTCATCATCTGGGTTTTAGATATATTTATTTTCAATCTCCCTTCTAGCGAGGAAAGGTAAAGCTGATTTAAAAGTTCTTTGGCCTCATCTCTCCTATCAGCTATTAGTACAATATCATCTGCAAACCTTAGATGGCTAAGCTTTTCTCCGTTTATGTTTATGCCCTTGTCGGTCAGTTTTGCCCTTCTACATATATATTCCAAAAGCGTAGTGAACAGTTTCGGCGATATGGTGTCCCTTTGGCGTACTCCACGTTTTATCGAGAATTTCTGGGTTTGACGATCACCCACTCTAACACTGGCTGTTGCGTTTTGGTATATGTGTTTAATTATATTTATATACCGATAGTCAATTCGGCATTCTGTCAAGGCTTCCAACATTTTTTGTTGATTTACGGTGTCGAATACCTTTTCATAGTCGACAAATATTAAAGCTAGTGGTTTATTATATTCAGTGCATTTTTCTATAAGATTTTTTATTATCAGTAGGTGATCGTTTGTTCCATAGCCTTTTCTAAAACCCGCCTGTTCTATGGGCTGATAAAATTCCAATTTATTTTCTAGTAGTTTCGTAATTATTTTTGTAAATAGTTTATAAATATGTGAAAGTAGACTTATGGGCCTGTAATTTCTGAGGTCGGTAGCATCCCCTTTTTTATGAAGTATGATAATTTCTGCGTTATACCGCTGGGTTGGTGCTATTGCTTCCTGCAAACATCTAGTGAATAGTTTGACAAGGACCTGGCATAATCTTTTTTCAGCCACTTTCAAGGCATCTGCCACTATTTCATCGCCTCCGGGGGACTTGTTTTTCATTTCTTGCACTGACCTTCGAACTTCATTGGGTGTTACGTCCGGTAAAATTTCAGATCCCTGATTGATTATCTTTGGTAATGATCCACTCCGGTTACATTGCTGTTCTTTGTATAGTTGTCTATAAAAACTCTCTATCGTATTCATAATTTGAACTCTATCCTCAATGATTTGCCCCTGTTCACTTCTTAATTTGTGGACGTTTTTTCTTCCAATAGACATGCTCTGTCTGAGTACTTTCAAGCTTGTTTTCTTCTATGACTCTAGTTATTTCCATCGTATTGTATCGTCTCAGATCTTTTCTACCTTTCTTTTTAATTTTCTTATTCAAAATTCTTAGTTCATTTTGGTTATGATCCTGATTTTCCTTAAGTTTTCTTCTTTCCTCTAGAAGATGTTTTGTGTTGTGGCTTAATTTTTTGTTATTGTTTTCAGGACGAGGACAGTATTTCTTTTCGGCTTCTTTCAATATTTGAGTAATATTATTGTTCATTTCATTGATGCTGATATTCTCTAAGTCGTGTGTATCCAAACTAGTCTTAATATTTTCTTCGTAAAGTGTTATATCTCTGGGAACAGCCACCTTTCACTTTTCTTTTTGAAGATCATTTTTGTTCTTTCAACTTCAGTGTTAAAAGTGGTTTTTGCTCTAATTAGTCTATGGTCGCTCCCTGTTGAAAATTTATTGAATACTGTTACATCCTGAACAATATCTTTCTGATTTGATATTATGAAATCAATCTCTTCTTTTGTTCTTTGGTTGGGACTCTTCCATGTCCACTTACGTTCGGGTTTCTTTCCGAAGAATGAATTCATCACAAAGAGATTTTCCTAATGTAAGAAGTCAAGAAGCCTGTTACCTGTCTCATTTCTCTCACCAAATCCAAAGTTTCCCATAGCAGATTCTGTATCATCTTGTTTGAATCCCAATTTGGCGTTAAAATCTCCAATTATCAATGTGTAATGTGTTTTTGAAGTTTGTATAGTTGCTCTGATATCTTCATAAAATTGATCAACTTCCTCATCCGGGTGGTTCGTAGTTGGTGCGTAAGCCTGTATAATTTTAAGTTTGTATCTTGGGTTTAATTTAGAAACAAGATAAATAACTCTGGTACATATACTTTTTATTGTGATTATGTTTGGTACTCATTTTTTATGGATTAAAAAACCCACTCCTCCAACAGATGAATCTTCGTTTCCTCTGAAATGGAACATATTTCCAGACTTAAGTATTATTTGATCTTCTTTTCGACTCCTAACTTCACTTATACCGATTATATCCCATTTTATGTGTTGTAGTTCATTCTTCAGTTCTATCATTGATGCTTCCGTTGATAAAGTTTGTACATTGTAGGCACATATAAGCATTTCTCGTTTGTTTTGGTGGCCTGATCTCTTCCGGTGATTCTTAGCACTCTCTGCTCCAACACTGTTCTGACCGCCACCTTGGTCAGGGAAATTGGAATCGCCGGGGACTGAGGGCCGTACACTTGATGTATCCATCATGAGGGGAAATTTGGCCTTGAAACGCCGCGCTGGCCAAGCGTGTTGGCGAGTTTTAGAGTTGTAGTAGAAGGAAATATAGTGACCCGTCTGCCTTCGGAAACCTAATCACCATTCGGGGTCGGAAGAAACAAGAGTTAGCCAAGAGAGGCTGGTAGGAAAGATTAAAGACATTTCACTCAAGACAAGTTGAAAAAGAGTAAAATGTGAAGGCCCTTATGATCCGCCAGGTGCGTTTTATAAGCGTATGAGTATTTATTCACTTTGTGTTCCCGCTAATACCTCGGGGTGTTGACTACAGACTGTATGGCTCGTCCAGCATGCCATAGCATAAAGAATAGGGTGCACGCTATTTTTCCAAAGTTGACACCCCACTCCATGGCCTGACTAGAATAACTGTGCATATCACTCAGTTTATCCAAATATTTTTAAAAACACCTATTTTTAACACATAAAAAACATTCAACAATAGCTATGGTTCATGAAGAATAACAATGAAGTAATGCAGAGCTGGATAAGTTGGCTGGCCATCTAATATGAGTGTAGTAGTGATGTCACACAATATTGCACAATATTTTAAATGACATCTTATGTAATTTTAACAAGTAAAATTATCGTTGTATTGTTTAATAATGATAACATTATATATTTTAATAATGATAACATGATTTAACAAAGAAAAATATATTTATTTTGGAAGATGAACATGAACATAATCATAAACATATCACATGAACATAATCTACTACAAGTCACACATATTTTTCTGCTCTGTTAATGATGTACAATTTAAGTGATATTTATTAGTGATTAATGTGTTGTTTGGTATCAGAAAACCCGTAAAAGTTCAGACCCTATTAATCTGTAAGTTATTTTTCATATTTATTAGTGAATGTTCCAGAAATTGCATTTATTTGCAATTAGAAGCACATATTCTCCTTATTGAGTTCAACAAAAACTTAAGTACTCTTCATAAAAAGTTATCAGTACTTCTACAAATAATATATTTAGAAGATAGGCCAGTACTTGATCTAAAAATTTTTACATATGTCATGCACAAAATGTTTGTTGGATGTCAAGGGTGGTGAATATTGGGTTTGTGATGGTTGCAATCAGAATATTCATCATCAATGTGCCAATCTGACAGCATCAGAAATCAGGGTGTTGGAGTTGAAGGGTAGAAGAGTCCTTAAACTTTTTTGCGAATCCTGTGAGGAGGGTATTAAAATGATTCCTGTGATGAAGAAGCAAATCAGTTCTCTTGAACAAAAGGTGGAACAACTTATTGATAAAATTAGCTCACTAGAACTGCCTAGAGATAACAAAGCCACAGATCTTGACACCATCATCCAGGAAGTGGAGGAACGTAAATTCCGCGAAAATAATATTATTATTTATAATCTCCATGAAACCAACTCTAGTACGGCACCAGCAAGAATTGAAGAAGATATGAAGAAAGTTAAACAAACTTTAAGCGTGATCAATCCCAATATTCAAGTTAAAAAAGTCATTAGACTTGGTAATATCAAGAATAATATGTCACGTCCACTTAAAGTAGACCTTGAAAATAAGAATGTAGCACTATCAATTTTAAAAAATAAAAATAAACTTGCTGCATCCAATATTAAGATTAGCTCCGATTCCACCTATCTACAGAGAAAATATCTTAGTGAACTTCGTACTAATTTGGCAGATAGGGTTTCAAAAGGTGAAGAAAATCTTACCATTAGGTACATTCGTGGCGTACCAAAAATAGTAATCCAGAAAAAAAACTGAATTCCAGGGGTACCTCCCACATTGTGTCTAATGAACTAACAGTATATTATCAGAATGTTAGAGGAATTAGAACTAAGCTTGGTGCTCTTGAAGAAAGTGCTGCTACAACTGACTATGATGTGCTTATATTTACTGAGTCGTGGTTGTGTGATGGTATCAGTAGTGACGAATTGGGACTTTTAGATTTTAATATATATCGAAAGGACCGCTCTCCATTAACTAGTGTTAAAGTAATTGGAGGGGGTGTCCTTATTGCAGTTAAAAAATGTTACTCATCGAGGTCTATTCTATTACCACATGCTCACTTGGAGGAACTGTTTGTCGAAGTTTGCACTCTGAATCAATGCTATATGCTTGGTACAGTTTATCTTCCGCCTAATTCAGCCTTAATATGCTATGAGAATCATTGTATTAGTGTAGATTCTGTCTGTAACAATTTTCCTGAACACAAGTTCATTCTAACAGGAGACTACAATCTGCCAAACAGCGAATGGTACCATGATGAAAGAGGTGTCTTTAGTAATAATAGTAACACTGCTACTGATACTTTAGTTGATACGTTTGCATTTCATAACCTATTTCAGCTCAATCAAATCACAAATTGCAACGGAGTTTTACTTGACCTAGTTTTTGCAAATGATAATGAAAATGTAACAGTTGAAATTGCTAACGATTACTTATTGCCTTGTGATCGTTATCATCCTGCGTTATCAATTTCTTTAGCTATAAAAGATAATATGCTCGAGCTTCAATATGATAGTTTTGCCTTCAATTTTAGGAGAGGAGACTATGTTGCTCTTAATATGTATCTTGCTAGTATCTCCTGGGAGAACGTTTTAGGTATTTGCAGAGATATTAACGAAGCCACGGAACTGTTCTACTCCATATTGCAGTTTGGTGTCAATTGTTCAATACCATGTACAAGATTAAAAAATCCCAAATTTCCTCGTTGGATGACTAATGACCTAAAATCATTAATATTTAGGAAAAAAATTGCTCACAAGATATATAAACAAACAAATTCTTGGGACGATTATCTACTTTTCTCTTCCTTGAGAACCGAATGCAAAGAACTAAGCAGGTCATGTCATGAAATTTATATAAGTCAAACTGAATCTAGAATTAGTTCAAACGTAAAGCACTTTTGGAATTTTGTTAACAGCAAACGCAAAAATAATGGTCTACCAAACACAATGTTTTTTGGAAACACAATGCTTAATAATGGTGCGGATATCGTTAATAGCTTTGCGCAATGCTTTCAAAATATTTACAGAGCAAATGATGATGATTTAATACAGCCCATCTTAGAGTATGAGAAAACAGTGAGTCTAAATTCTTGTAATGTATCTATTGAAATCATATTTGAAAAATTAGCCAATTTGGACATTTATAAGGGCTCAGGGCCAGATGGAATTCCACCCATACTATTAAAAAAATGTAGATGTACTTTAACCCATCCCTTATATTTTCTGTTTTCTCATTCACTTGATTCAGGTATTTGTCCAAGTTTGTGGAAATCTAGTTTTATTGTTCCTATTCATAAATCAGGTGACAGGAGTAACATAGCTAACTACAGACCAATAAGCATTCTTTCTTCTATTCCTAAAATACTAGAGAGTATAATATGTGACTCTATTAAAACACCTTTATGCAATGTACTAATTGAAGAGCAACATGGTTTTCTTTCAGGTAGATCAACTTCGACAAATCTTTTACTTTTCACGCAATACATATCTGATGCTTTGGAAAGGAGACTACAGGTGGATGCTATTTATACAGATTTCTCCAAAGCATTTGACACTGTGAATCATAAATTGTTGTGTAACAAGCTTAAAACTATTGGATTTACAGGAAATCTGTATAACTGGTTATGTAGTTACCTAACAGAATACAACTTGTTAAAATTAAACACTTTCAATCTAGTGAGATCTCCGTAACATCTGGTGTTCCACAAGGAAGCCACTTAGGGCCTTTCCTTTTTAATATATTTGTTAATGACATTAAATCTCAAATTAACTCTAAATTTTTGCTATTTGCTGATGATTTAAAAATCTATAGAATTGTCGAAGACATCTCAGATTGTGAAAAACTCCAAATTGATATTAACAAAATTATGGCATGGTGCAATTGGAACCAAATGAGCATTAATGTTGGAAAATGTCACTTTATTAGTTTCTGTAGAAGAATTAACAACCTCTCTTATAATTACAAATTAGCTGAAGAACCACTGAAGGCTGTCTCAACTGTAAGAGATCTAGGTGTTCAATTAGATTCCAAACTAAATTTTTGAGCTCATTTTGATTATGTGAATAACCAGGCATTTAAAATGTTAGGCTTCATTATTAGAACCTCTAGATGTTTGCATAACATTAATTCCATCAGACTGATTTACATTTCCCTAGTAAGATCTGTTCTTGAGTATTGCTCAGTCGTTTGGTCACCCACTTATGAAGTCCATATAGCCAAGCTTGAAAAAGTCCAAAATAAATTCATTAGGTACTTAAGTTTTACATTACACAAACCTTTAAGCGACCATTCCTACTCAGAAATTAGAAATACATTAAACCTTCCTAGACTATCTTCCAGACGGATGTATGCTGATGTTTTGTTTCTTCATAAACTACTGAATTCAAAAATTAATTGCAATGATCTACTGTCTCTAATCGACTTTAATGTTCCCTCTAGAGTTACTAGAACATCTCATAATTTTGCAATTAAATTTCATCGCTCTAACTTTGGTAGGCATTCTCCACTGAGTAGAATCATTCTAAATGGAAATAGAATAGACTTTGATTTGTTGCTGTGCGCTTCGGAAAATGTCTGTAGAATGTGTTTAAAAAATTTTTGTAACTTTATGTGATTTGTATTTGCTATGTGCTTTATATAGTTTTAATATTTGTTTTTTTTTTCTATATGGCTGCATCGCCAATTCTTTTCATACATATTTGCTATATCTTTGTAATTATTGTATCACTAGATAATACTTGTAATACTTTGTGTATATATTGAATTGGGTGGTATCCCGTTAATAAATAAATAAATAAAAAAAAGATGCTACATTGATTTCCTCCAAAACAGATCTTATTAGAAATTGCATAGTAGGCTGAGGCTAGTTTATTACTTAACAAATCGATATGAAAGAACCATTTAAGGTTGCTGTCTAAAAAAAAATAATAACAATTTTACAGTAACACATTAAAAAGTTTTAAACTGGTATAATCATATGAATTCTGAGTCTTCGTTAATCTACAAAATGAAAGATATTATAATGGAGTTTTTTCTAGTTGCATAACTATGCACATCACTCAGTTTATCCAAATGTTTTTAAAAGCACCTATTTTTAACACATAACAAACATTCAAAAATAGCGATGGTTCATGAAGAATAAAAATGAATTAATGCAGAGCTGGATGAATTACTGCAGAGTCCAGAGATTTGTAAAGTCAGAAAGACTAAACTGGCTTGACCACTTAAAAAGAATGCCCGATAATCGAGCTGTACAAGTAATCCAGAGATTAAAACCCCAAACGAACAGGACAAGAGGTAGGCCCAATAAAAGGTGGATAGAGGATATAGAGGAAGATCTTCAAACCATGAACATCAGGCAGTGGTGAAACAAAGTAGCAACATGGTATTCAACATTTTACCCATCAAATTTTTAAGCCCTTGCGAAGTAGATATTTGTATAAAGAGACTTATTTAAGCATATATCTAAATTATTTTTCTATTATAAAATAGATGACTCAAATGTCATGCGCGATATCATACCTTGTATTCATTGTACCATGGGTTCGAGCCACAGTTCGTAGACTTACTACGGTTGCTTCTTCCGACTGGGGTGGGGATGCTTGAGTTACGTCACCAGAGTACACAAGAATACAAAACTCATTTATTCGCGATTGAAACTGAATGTAGACGGCAGGTCGATTGCAGTGTTGATTGGTTGAAGGGGAAGATTACGTCACGAGAGTACAGTTTCGGGGTTAATGTTCATTTTTTAGGCTGAAGAGGCAACCGTAGTAAGTCTACAAACCGTGGGTTCGAGTGGTCTTGACTACGTCACACTCCTGGCCAGCTGTCAAATGTCATGCGCAATAGCACAGCGTGGCGGATGGCGTATCCCGCGTATCAGTATGCAGTGATGCCACTCCTCACGATTTATCGTGAAATCTCACGAATTGAAGACAAATCTCACGATTGACGTCTCATATCTTACGTTTTTTAAAATTTTTAGACTGTTACTAAATCTCAAGATGAATAATGGATACCTAATAAAATGTATACGAGAAAATCAGCATTTTTAAAGTGCTCTTAGATTGTCACCTTGAAATATTCATAAATCGACTGTATTTTTATATAGAAGTGCTTGCACTACTCCAATTAATATACACAAAATAATATAAAAATAGCTTAAAAGGTTCTGTATTGCTTTGAAAGTGTAAATATCGGTCCATAAACAACTGATGTTTATGTATATTTTATCATTAAATTTCAAGAATAGCCGGAATTCTGTATGAAAGGATCAACAGACCAAAATGATTTAAGTGTGTGTTTGAGACATGAAACAAATCGGCAATTTCATATGACAATGACTTATATTTCATCTTCAATCACTTTGAAATCCTACAAGTGCCGATAAAATGTTAAGTCCTCAGAAAATAAAATTAGATTTATGTATAATATACTATACTTAATATTCTTGGGTAAAATAGGTTACTAATTTTCATTGAAGTTTAAACTATAAAGAATGTTTATAATCATTGCCTAATATTGAATCGATAAATCCATAGCTTGCAATATATAGCTGATACTGGTGGTTCCTCTAAAATAGGCCCTTTTCTAGTACACTAAATTTTAATTATGTACTTATATATTAATTTTGTTCTGAAGCTATTTTCTTGTGGCATTTTAAATTAATTACCATTTAAATGGGAATAAGCCACAATTAAAGGTTAAAATACGTTTATTGACGTTTTAATTTCCACTTCGGACATCGTTCTCAAACAAACATTAGTAAATTTTAAAACAATTTACTAATGTTTGAATTTTGAGAACGATTTCCGAAGTGGAAATTGAAACGTCAATAAACGTATTTTAACCTTTAATTGTGGCTTATTCCCATTTAAATAGTAATTATATATTAATTAATACGTATATAACAATATAACGTATTTAAAATAGTTTTTTATAATTATATATCATTTAAAAACTCCCATTTCCTTCAAAATTCAACTGTAGCGAAATCTCACGATTTCTTACGATTTATTTCTTCCGATATGTGTTCCGTTCCGATATCACGATTTCTCTTCGACTTCATGTGGCATCACCCTAGAATAACAGAGACACATGGAAGCGACATAGCGGTCCAAAAGCGTGTACCATTTTTGTATACGCATGCCCGATTCTGGTTGTATTACTGTCAAAAACACGTGCTTATTCTTTAATTCTGGTTGTTTTCGATAGTCCGTAGGCGTCTATGGTAAATACTCGACACAACAAGTGCATTTGACCATTTATATAATTTATTTATAGTTAAAAGGTTATAGTTATAGTTTATAGTTAAATATATAAGTTTATAGTTATAGTTTATAGTTAAAAGTTTAATTTATATTTAAAATGGCTGGATATATTTGTGCGATTCGCGGATGTTCATCTGTGACAGGAAAAGGAATAAGTTTGTTTAGATTTCCTAAGAATAATAACAGGTAATTACTATTGCTTTGTAATTATTATTAGTTATTACTAATTACATAATAGTATTGGTTTGACTTTCGAACAGTAAGCCGACGCCGACGTGTCTGTCCGAGCTATAAAAAAATAAACTTTGGTCTGCCAAGGGATACCTGGTTCAAACTGAAAACATTAAATTTGGTGACAGTGCTATTTCTTTTATTGAAAGACGCAAGTCTCCGAAGGCTCAGGTCATAAAATCAACAGATGGTGGCCAAATGTCGGCGCGCTCGAAGACAACAATACGAATATAGTATTTTTAAGAAATAAAAATATATAGAGGGTTTTATACACGGGAATATTTGATTTAAGAGCGTAGGCGCAAAATTTGGGGCAAATGTTTTTTAAATGTATTCATTTTTTTCGAATCCTGAAAAAACTAATAAGTATTTTTGAAAAATTTAAACGCAGAATGAAAGACCACATTATTACTGAGGGCCAAAAGTCCCCGAAAACTTTTATAATGTTTATTTTAATAAGTTACAGGGGTGAAAAAAAAGAGAAAATTTAGTGTGATTTTTAATTTCAAATATCTCATTCAAAAAAACTTTTTGTTTATTCTAAGGGACTTTCGGCTCTTTGTTTAAAATTTGTTCTGTTAAAAATTTGTAGTGCCAAAGTGTGGATAGAAGCTTGCAGACGAGAAGATTTGTTATTCAAAATGGATTCACTTTATAATAATTATAGGATTTGTGAACTGCATTTTGAAGATAATGTTATTGTAAAAGGAAATAGAAGAAAAACATTGGCGCATGACACAGTACCTTCAATATTTTCATATAATACGACAAACACAATTGACCACGGTGAAGATATCGAAGAACCACCAAAGAAGATTATCGTTTTAGGTTTGTGTACATTTAAGTTATAAAATCATATTTTTCGAAAGCAATATTTTATGCTGATATATTTTCACGCTGAGGTTTTTTTAGAGAATGTTATTGTTTCGGGATCGACCCCACAATTAAAAGAAACAGACAAATTAATTTCAAATTCTGAATGTTTACCTGCTGTTGTTCAAGGTAGGTATATAATTTGACCTAATTGGAGTGGAAGTTAGATTGAGTTCAACTTAGTTACAAGAGGTTGTAATACCAGACAATAATTTATTGTTTAATCTTGATAGTAAAAATCATTACAATATTTTACAATTACTTTTTGGTAATAACCTCTCAACTGTAATGGATTTAATAATGCGTATATTTCACAAACGATAAAAAATAAACGGTCGTTAAATTAATGTATGTTTTAGGACCAAGTACGAGTAACTACTTATTGTCACCTACAGCTGCCACACAGACAGAGAGTAATTTAAGCAACAGATCACCGCGAAAACAAAAACTAAGATTAAAAATAAGACGTTTGCGAAGAAATTGTAAGAAGCTGTTTGTGAAACAAAAGCAAAATACTCCTCTTCGAGATTTTCGACATTTCCAAATACGGTATTTTGAGAACGATTTCCGAAGTGGAAATTGAAACGTCAATAAATGTATTTTAACCATTAATTGTGGCTTATTCCCATTTAAATAGTAATTGAGATATTTCAAATTAAAAATCACACTAAATTTTCTCTTTTTTTTTCACCCCTGTAACTTATTAAAATAAACATTATAGAAGTTTTCAGGGACTTTCGGCCCTCAGTAATAATGTAGTCTTTCACTCTGCGTTTAAATTTTTCAAAAATACTTATTAGTTTTTTCAGGATTCGGAAAAAATAAATGCATTTAAAAAACATTGGCCCGAAATTTTGCGCCTACGCTCGAAGAATTTATATTGTGTAATATGCCCACTGACTATTAATTTTCTGGTTGTTAGCTGTCATTGGCGGCTTGGCCACGTAACTTCAAAGAACTGTCGCTTCTCTGTGTTGGGTTGTTCTCTGGCATCACTGCGTATGTGATGTGCGTACTGCGTATGGCCGCTGGCCGCCATTGAATGGTGACTATGGCGGATTTGTGTAATGTCGATGGGTGTAGGTACAAGTTAATTACGAAAGAAAATATGTTTTTTTTAAGTTAATAGGCAAGAGAGTCAACTTTTACAACTACAGGGTCATTTTTTCGAAAAGATGTTTCTCTAATCAAACTTTTGAATGTATATTTGACCACACGTAAGTGTCGGCAATAATGAATGTATCTTTTTTCCTGGAACAATGAATGTAAGTAATATCTTTAGATCATAACTACTCATTCGTCCTATTTTTAATGTTTTCTCTGTATTTTCCAAACTTTAATCCTATTCTTTAATATTAATCCTATGCTTAGTAACAGTAACATAAATTTCCACATCAAATAAAAATCAAGATGGCGCACAGTATCCAATATCACATTACCAAGCGTTTCTGTGTAGGCATTGCCCTATTATTTGTGAAATCGGGAATTATTTTACTTAGGAATAGTTAATTTAGACTTTGGTGTTGGTAGGTGATCTAGTGATTAAAATTCTCAATATAAGGATATATGAAGCCACACCATTTGTGCATGGCCACTTGGGACATTGTGTAATGTTGAAATGCATATTATTACCTAAATATTGTAAAAATGATTTACCTAACTTTCTTTTAATAAAACCAATGTAAAGAATATATTATTGAATGTTAAAATCGGAGTTCTTAATTTTATGATTTTATGGGAAATAGACTTCTATCTAATGCCTGCCATTATGCCCAAACATATCATCATAAAAAGGGTTGTCCATTAGAGTTGACCGACCCTTTATTGTTTTCTTCCATGTTTTTCCTCCATTCTGATCTGTTCTTTGCTTTATTACATACATTGTATGGGTCTTCCATTTGACTTTTTTCACAATGGTGTTCTCTCAATATTTTCTTTGGTGTTTTCCTTTTGCTTCTCTTGCGCATGGCTCATCCAACGTAAATTTCCAATCTTTATACTTACATGTTATAATGTTTAGGTTTAGTTCTTTGTATGCTGTCTGTAGTTCAAAATTATATCATCTGTACCATACATTATTTTCAGTCAGTCTTATCAGGGCTTTTTATATTTAGCAGCATTAGGTTTTTGTGTTTATATCAGATCTGAAATTGCTAATTAGACCATTATATTTTTTTTGTTAACAATCTGCATCCTTCTTTAAGCCTTTCTGACATTACTGTGGCTGTTGACAGCCAACTTTTCATGTTTTTCTGGTCTGTATAACTAGAATTCAAAAGCCTTGATTCTTTTTAATGTACATTTTTTTAATATCCATGTCTCAGCTCCATATAATAATATATATATATATATATATATATATATATATATATATATATATATATATATATATATATATAGCATTTAATGTTAAAAATGTGTAATATAGCATTTTTTAAATTGAGATGCATGTTAGGAGTGGCATCAATTGTATAAATGCTGATCTGCCATTGTTTGTTTCTTTGTCAAAGTTTCTTAGTATTGATATTTTTCTACTTGTTCTATCACGTTGCCATTTATTGTCAATATTTGTTTCATATTTTGTGATTCGTTTGTAATAAGCATACTGTATTTCATATGTTTAACATTTATATCAATTCCCATCTCTGCACAATTTATATTTAAGATTTCCACTGCTCTTTGCAACCATCACTGTCATCTGCATATTGTAA
Source organism: Diabrotica undecimpunctata (assembly GCF_040954645.1). Lineage (NCBI taxonomy): Eukaryota > Metazoa > Arthropoda > Insecta > Coleoptera > Chrysomelidae > Diabrotica > Diabrotica undecimpunctata. The sequence goes on from NC_092811.1 coordinate 64,853,010, forward strand.
GTTGTTAAGTAATTTTTTATTGTCAGTCCATCAGATTGTACTGTAGCACTCTGGTTCTGCTATCTTTGGTTTGTGTTTATAATTTGATTGTTCTTATTAATGAGTATTGCTATGAGGTTTTCATGTCTTACTCCATCTAAAGGTTTTTATAGTCAACATGAGTAAGTTAATGTTATCACCATATATTTTATTATAGCAAATAATTCTCTAGTACCTATTTCATTTTGGAATATGGACTGTGACCCACCAATCTCCTCTTCTAACTTTTGATAAATTCACTTATGTCTAAGTTATAATAACTGATAATTTCTAATTAGGGTAATTTGATTGTTAGATTTAATTTCTTGTGCACAATTTCATTTTTCATTTGAGTGTTAGATTAGAATTAGAAGAAGTTTTATTTGAATAGAATAATTAAAGAAATGATTTTTATTGTTGAAATAAAAACAAAAATATAAGAAATATATATGAAATAGGTAAAAGAAATAAAATAAGACTTACTCACAGTCAATTTAATTTTACTACCAAAACGACTGGTTTCGCTTTCTACACTTTGCAAAGCATCTTCAGGTCAAACGATACAAAGTAAATTAAATGCTGAAATTATAAAAAGCCCATATTAGGGTACTGTCTTATAAAGATAAAGATCAAAACAGTTACAGTAATTATGCCAATATTACATGTCTGTGTTTGGATCATGATCTATACCATCATATTGTACATTATCTGGTAGATGAAGTGAGTTTGGTCCAGTCTTAGACATACTGGGCTAGGCTTTCTGATTTGAGGGTATTCCTACAGCACAGATTGATACATATTTGCAAACACCAGCTGCTGTTGGCTAGGGAAACAGTGGCAATTTGATCTTGGTCACTTCTATATTAATCAGGTGATAAAATATCTGTAGCATGGGATTTTGAGTTTTCAGTTGAATGTTGTATCTGCCCATTAGACCATCCATAAGATCAACACCACCCATATGACTGTTGTATATGTTTATTGCAATACAAACCTGCTCAGTAAATCCACCAGCAATTGAATTTGAAAAAGAGCCATCTTGTTCTACCTCTGGTAATGGTAAATGAGGTTGTTTTTTCCTAATTTTAACAGTAATTGTATTGGAATAAGTGTAGTAGTTTTAACAGGACATTTTCACAATGAAATTTCTGCAGTAGGCTTAGCAGAGTGCAATGTTGATGGCATGGTTGTACCAGTCATAATAGGAGATGATATTAATGGAATAACTTCTTAATTGATATTGCAAAAATTCAGTGGTAAATTATCATTTATAAAGTCTATTTGCAGCATCCATTTTCTTCAGATAATGAGACACAGTGGACTGAGTAGTCTCATCAGTGTCAGACGAATAATTATTTTTTACTGAATCTAATAATTGGAATCTGATATATATTAGATATAAAATCATATTCTTTTACTTTCTTTTATACAGTGGCGTTCCAAAAAAAACATGAAGTAAACTGTTATGACCATAGATGGTCATCAATTATAATGCTAAAAATAAATAGTAGCTTATTTATTTTTATAAAACCAATAATATATTCCAAAAATATGTATTATGATGTACTTATAGTAAATTTTTCAGCAAAATATAGACATAAACCACTTTTTCACTTATATGGAAATTCTTTTCAGACTACAATAATTTATACACCTATTTTGGCAGATGACTAAAAGCAACTGCTTGTACCTACTAACTTGGACAACAAGGACTGTTCAAATGCCTATTAATGTGCATCTTTAAGCTCATTTAAAAACAAACAACAACATTTAAGCTATTTATATATTAACAATTCTGGATTTATTTAGAACAAAAGTAAACACTGACTAGAGACAGTTATATAATGGTTAGAGAGTTAAGGTTCAGTGTTCGATAGTCTAAGTACTTTTTCAGGGATAGTTATAAATGCCGACTTCAACCAGTTTTTCAGTATTATTTCCCTGTCATACTGTTTTGTACTCTGTCAACACTCCAAGTTATCTTATTTATTTGACATAAACCCCCATTACAGTATATACATTCAAATCCATGGTTCTTTACGCATGTGTCATCATTTAAGCACATGAAATAAGTTGAAAATTTACTCCATGCAACAGCAAGTGACAGAAAATGGCTGCTGCTCAATCACAGAATATATTATAAAATTTGATTTTATCAAATGTTGTTTCAAAAACTTACGGTTTTTTGTGTTCTTAGACGTTGAGGATCCCTCGCTTCTGGTGGGTTCTGCAATCGGTCCTGTCCTTTGGCTGCTCTGCGGCTCTAGTATGGCTCTCGGCTTTGGTACTGCTCTCGGCTCTAGTCTGGCTCTCGGCTTTGGTACTGCTCTCGGCTCTAGTATGGCTCTCGGCTTTGGTACTGCTCTCGGCTCTAGTATGGCTCTCGGCTTTGGTACTGCTCTCGGCTCTAGTATGGCTCTCGGCTTTGGTACTGCTCTCGGCTCTAGTACCGCTCTCGGCTCTAGTATGGCTCTCGGCTTTGGTACCGCTCTCGGCTCTAGTATGGCTCTCGGCTTTGGTACTGCTCTCGTTCTCCCGGGTCTAGTGGTCTCTCTCTGCTACTGAGGGTGTTGCTGGCGTGGACTGTATAGGCTCTCTCAAACTTCCTTGAAGTATTCTGTTTCTCGATAGGACCATGAACAAATTCCCTTCGTTGGCTCAGTGAAGATGTTCGTTCTGTTGTAATGGAAACACCAAATAATAGTAGCAGAGTTTATTGTTGAGACGTACACTATGGGTGTAGACCCGGGATTACTTTGAGTAGAGACTGATGAAGTTGATCGTTGAAGACTATATGTTCGTTGAGTGAATATTGATTGAATGCTTCTCTAGTCAAGAGATATTAGTTTTATATAAATTCTATTTGGGTCAATATTTTTCTCGTACCTAGCATGATATGTGTATTTAATTTATGTAAATTGTTTAACTTTGTCAGTACTTTTGACTGATGTCCAAATTATTATTTATAATTGACCAAATGTGTATGTAACCTAATTAACTATGTGTGTGTATTTAATAACAAATAGATTCATTCGGTCTACTGGGTGATAAAATTATACTGTCCAATTTCGGATATGAATTATGAAGATTTGATATTGGACAATTATGTAAAGACTGAAACATTATTTAGCTCAAATAATATTGTTGTAAGATTTAAACATATGTTTTTCTTTTCTCATATTTCATTTTCATCACCATCAGAATTGGAACTGTTATCTCCAATGTTAATGATTACAGGTTCGATATTAATATTACACATATTTTCTTCTCTAATAAATTTGTGGTAAAGTTTCTGGCAAAGTAGTGTCTTCTCTTTTATTTCGTCTTAAGTCAACCATTTGAAAAGTGTCACTGTTGAATGAAGTTTTATATTGAAGATATCCAAAATTTTCTTTGGTAACTCTTAAGATCACTGGTTTTGAAATTTGAAATGACTATCTGTCAGTATTTATTTTCCGATTAATACATGGACCTGTTAAAGAATATAAGCATTCAAAATTTTTAAAATCATTAAGTTCCATGTTCACAACTTCGTATTTACTAGAACACTGACAAATAAATTGTTGTCAGTCTCAGGGTGTTAATATATTTAGACTGGGTAGTTTTTTCAGTTTTCTTTCAATACTTTATTTTTAATAATTTACAATCTATTATTTGTAGTTTCGGATATCTTTGTATGAGGTAAAGTGCACACATAACTACACATAGGTTTTTGGTCTAGCCGTAACAGTTATCTGCCCATATGGTGACACATTCGACGTCAGAGGAAGGAGTAGTTAGATCAGCCCACTTTAAAACTGCTGAAACAATTTCATTTCCTCCTCTGTTCGCTTTAGTTTCATCCCACATTACACAATTGTAGCACTGTTATATCCATTGTATAAAGTGTAATTCAAAGTCCATAATCTTTGCTTATAAAAATTTACACAATTGGTCAAAAATAGCGTTGGAAGTCACTTTTGTAGATCACCAGTCAGTACTTTGTGCTTGATACCTATTTGCTTTTGCTTCGATTATATTAACAGATTTAATTTTATATCTGCATTCTGCTTCTATTAAGTGCATATCTTTCTTATTTTCAATCAGTTGTTTGTCAGTATCAATATGAGCTGCTCTTATTTTAGCAGCAAATATATCACAGTCGTCGCAAGTGTCTACTTCTGGAGGTTTAAGTGTTAAATTGAATTGCTAATTAAATATATCGCAATACAGCCAGGGCTTTGTTATGAGTTCAGTAGCATCATTATTCTCTGTTTTTTCCTGTTTGTATAATTTATACATTTTTTCAATGTTTAAATGAGGCCCCAAATAATTCTTTTTGGCCTTTCTCGATTGTAGTGACACTCTTATTTTGGAAAAGATGAATTATGTGATACCACAGAATCAATAATTGTTTGTGTTGTCTTACTTGGCTCATAAGGGCCCGTAAGATCTCGTTGAACCATGCTTCTATCCTGCTGCTATGATAAAGCAGTCTTCACTACTTGTTGTGAAATACTTAACATATTTAAGAACATTGTTTTACATACTACAGTTCTAATACCCTTAATTACAAAAGAGTAAACTAAAGTATTTGTTCTTAGTTTAGATTCATTCTAATGAGTGCAACCTGTGTCGTTCTGTAGGTTTTGTTTGGACACAAGATAATATAAATTGCCTTTGGATATTATGGTCTGCTCCAATAGTTTTTTAAAATATCTTCCCTCTGAGCTTCAGATAATTTTGAACTACATTTCATGCAGTAAGATATTCCGCATGACACTTTTAAGGTTTTGCAAGGAACATTCTTACCCTTCTTACTAACATGGACCTTTTCACTGTCATAGTTTCTTTTTATCTCATTTGCTTTCCAGTGAAGAACATTTCGTGTCCTTTTCTTTGCAGTTTGCTTTATTTTTGTTTTATTGACAACTTTTCTCTTGGTCGCCAGAGAATTGGTATAGTCCCTTCTACTATATTAGCTACGGAGCCTAGTACAGCATTAGATGTACTTGAAACACCTCTGACAATGCCGGTAAAATTGCAGGAAGTCTACTTCCACTTTTATCTGAATCTGGTTGATAATCTTTATCCTTTATTGAACCATCGCTGCCACTTAAATAAAGGTCGACACTTACCACATAATTTTGATTATAGTGCTTTTCTTCTGCAACAGTAGCTGGTTTGATGATTGCATGTTGGCCACATTTATCGCTAAGTTCTTGATGTGGTGGAATTTCTTTATCTGCTCCTGCAAGTAATTTTTTTACAATGGAAGCAGACATTAAGTAAAATAATTATTAACAAATATGATTTTTTAATAAAATTTAGAAAGGCAGTAAACATTGTATTTATATTTTCTCGATTGACTCAAAAAAATAATATAGTGATAAAAACTTAAGTTTTTGTAGTCTGGGGTCTGTGTTTAAAGACTTGGGTGTACTGAAGAGCGACAAATCTAAAATTCTTTACGTTCTTTTACAAAGAGCCATTCTTAAAACAATGTAAACTCACTAAACCCATCTAAATTTTTTTGGTTCAAATTAAACTGAATTGAATACAAATCTTTACACGTTTCTGACTTTTAATCTGTTTGCTATGCTGGTAGGTTACTATATTACAGAATGCGCCTGCCTATCATTTACTGCTTAGCACAATCTAATAAATAAAGTAGAAATTATATATTCAATATCCAAAAGCCGTAAACGCAATCAATTGGGGCGCGTGCCACAAAATGAATACATTAATTGTAAACAGTCACCACTTAATGTGCACTTAAAGATTATACTACGCATTTAACTTGAGATTGTTAAAAAAATAAATATTAAGTTTTAAGAAAATGCACTCTACGTGTGTGTATTTTGTTATATACTGGATGTCTTTTCATTGAGAAGCATAAAATCCTATATTGGACTTACGATACGATTCGTAATTTTTCATTTGAAGGAATATAAGTTAAGTCCAGATAAGATGATAAAGACCTATAAAGCAAACTGAACATAGTATACCTAGTTTCTCTTTAATTCCTTTTTTAAAAGCGTTTGGACTTAGTATAGTATTCTCCTAAATAAATTAGGATATTCCTATGCCGGTCATGTAATATATTTTTTTTTTCGTCTTTATTGAAGGGGTGGGGTCTGGAATCTTCAAAAGACATCTCAGTCCAGGACGCCGCCTGACTAACTTTAGTGCAGGATTCGTTCTTCGTACTCCCGGCGATAGTTCCCGAGGTACTTTAAAATGCCCTCCCGTCGCCGAGTCTACGCTGAACGCCTACCTGCTAAACCAGACCCTCCTCTGTCATCCAGCTATCCGGAAGCGGAATGGCCGCTGTAAGGCCGGCATCACTTCCGAATCACTACCTTTATTCATTCATTCTCCATTCATATACATCCACACTCTATTCATCGGCAAGGAGGCTCCCTGTCTCGTTCCAGGAAGCGCGTAGAAGACACTTATCGCTCCTAGTTCGGCATCATTCCCAGATGGGTATTTCCTCCTTCCCCACAGTCTGACTCACTCATTCTAACTCATACAGTGTGACCCACTTTTCTAGCTTCACCTTTCAGCATCATTTACTCTTACCTTTAGCGTTAGTCCAGCAGTCTTTCTTCCTCTTCCTTTTTCTTGATCACTGCACGGATATAGCTGTGTATGTTAGTCTAAACTAATTTATTTTCAATCATTCTCTCAATCGTTTCTCTCACTGTAACAAAATTCACACCTGTCACTCTCTCCATTCTGTTCCTTTCCACTATCCATCTGCTGCAATCTAACATTGTATGTGTCACAGTGTCCGAGTATCCAAGTTTAGGCATTCATCTGTACCAGCCTTTCCGATCCTATAGAGGTAGGCCCTAAAACACCCGTGTCCTGCGAGCACCTGCGTCAGGAAATAATCCAGTCGCCTGTGGCCACAGTCCACCCAATCTCTTATGTTCGGGATCAGCATTTTCGTCCACTGTGCCACATCTTCCGTGTTGTTCCATTCTTCTTTACATCTTTCAACTGACCTTTCCCTTTCCTGTCTTCTCTCGGCCACAGTAAGGTTTGGACCTCTTCTCTCATAAAGCTCTTTTCTTTCCACAGCCAAAACATGCAACGGAACACATCCAGTGATGGTCCATAAGGCTGCCGCAGACACAATCCTGTAGGCGCATGCCACTCGCAACAGACTTGTTCTGTCTACTCGTGTCATGAGACTCCTATAGGCCGTTATCTCTACCGCCTCGCTCCAGACTAGTGCCGCGTTGAGGAAGATCGACTGTACAACACCGTGTAAGACCCTCCTTTCGGATTTGGGTCCTCCAATGTTCGGCATCACCCTCCCCAACGCAGCCGCATATTCGCAGCCTTCCGGACCACCTCCCGCACGTGCCCGTCGTCACACCCATTTTCCATTCTGGTGCAATGTCACTCCTAGATACTCTACTTGTTTCTTGGGTGTTATTCATGCTCCCGCACATTTTAATTCAATATTTTGCCTGTTCCTTGTCCACTTCAGAATGATGGCTTCGGTTTTCTCTGTCGCAAGTTTCAGTCCGTGCTGCGTCATCCATTTCTTTACGACGTCGCCTGCGTTTCGAACCCTGTATTTGAAATCTGGCTCATCCCTGGCCACTACCAGTACAGCGAGGTCATCCGCGAATGCGAAGGGGGTTGTACCCTCTCCGTATTCACAGTGCATAACCCCGTCATATGCCAGATTCCATAGCGTCGGGCCCAAGACAGATCCCTGGGGTACCCCGGCCGTCACGTCCACGATCGTGCCCTTTTCCACCATAATCCTTCTCTCGGACAGATACTCCGCCACCACATTCATCAGGTAACCAGAACATTCTCTCTCCTCCATTGCCTTCATTACCTCGTTCCACTGCAATGTATTGAATGCATTCTTAACATCAAACAACAGCAGGACCGCCCAGCGATGTTCATCCCCTCTGTTGTGCAATGCTTCGAGTACACTCATGATTGCATCAATTGTGCTTTTCCCTTTACAAAAACCAAATTGCTCAGGTGGTATCTGATCTAGTCCTGGGGACCTACGAGTCTTCAGTGAACCCAATGCCTCGATAAGTTCATCCATGGTAAAGGGTACAGCTCGCTCGGCTCCTTCATCCCTCCATACACCATGACATCTGCCTCCGGAAAGAGCTCTTTTGTTACCTCAAGCTTCTTGTCCATAGGCATTTCGTAAGGAGAATACGCATGGAATTTCTTCATGACGATCTTGTATCCCTGACCCCAGATATCCTCATCCAGCTGTTCACACAACTCTTTCCAGTGCCTTCTTTTTTCTGTACGGATTTTCCTGTACAGTTCCTTCTTTCTTGCGCGGTACTCTTCCTCGATCTCCTCGATGATCTCAGGGTTGATTCTTACTCTACCTCTTGCTCTTGTTAACCTTGTTGCTATACATACATTTCTTAGTGCGTCGATGTCCGCATTCCACCAATATGGCATCCTGTTGATATCTTGGCGACCAATCTTGCTTCCCTCCATCGCTTCTTTAATGACTCTCTCCAGGCTTTCCACTGTCGGTGATTGTTCATGTTCACTCTCCATTTAATTAGCTCCTCATATACTTTCCAGTCATTCCCATCGCCACATCTGCCCACCGACGTCCCGGATGCACGGACGGTGTTAGTAGCCCCCTTTCCAGTTATCGAGAACTCAATGTACTGATGTTCAGTTCCAGTGTAGTCTGACAAAACCTTCCAGCCTATTGCTTTCGCCATTATTTCTTGTGTCGCCATGGTCACGTCGATGTACGTACCTGTACCTCTCCTAACAAACGTAGGTTCCAGACCTGTGTTCAGAACCACTAGAATGTTGTTTCTTCCTTGCATTTCAGCGCTATGTATATATATTCCCTAAAAAATTGGACTTAGGATAGTATACTTCCCTATATAGTATAGTATAGTATACTATTCCCCTATATAGTATAGTATAATAAAAAATAAACATAACTAAACAAAAACAAGAAAAAAGGGATCATAAACGGAATAAATAGTGATAAAAAATTACTCTCTATGTTAAAAAAATATAACGAAATCACAAAATCAAACTAAAAAAAAAATAAATATAGACTATAAAAGAAAAAAATAGGAAAAAGCTTAATTAAATTTTTTAGTACACATTCACTACTAACTCGACCTGTAATTGTAGATATAAATAATAAAAAAAAAAATAAATAACTACAATTTAAGTTGAAAATACATTTAATTTGACTCCTACTTCGCATTCGTCAAGTATTTATTATTGCCGAGAACAATTTTCAAAGTGGAAATTGAAACGTCAAATTAAACATATTTTCAACTGCAATTGTGATCAATTCCCATTAAAGATAGTTAATATCACTAATTTTTTATTCCACTGATAGTTGGCCTTAACGTGAAACTCTCCTGCTTAATATTGGCTTGAGATATGCAAAGATGTTGGAAATTAGTTTTGAGCTTTGCAATCCACACATTAGTCTACCATTTTCGAAGTTTAAAGGGTTATTAAAATTAGGAAATGCCTTAAAAGCGCTTCATAAAAGGAATTGTACAAATCTGCTGATAAATTAACATTACATATAGCCAGATCATGTTTATACCAACCTTCATCTTTTAATATTATTTAAAACAAAAACAACTAATAGGTGTTGATTTACTATAACTTTATTATTTTTTGTTTTAGGTTAAAAGCAGAAGACGTGCACAAATCACTGTCTGAATACATATAAATGGATTTTTGGTTATTAAGAATTGCAGACATCATCGAGTTTGATTTTCTGCTTACTACCAAAGTCTTCCTGTAGAAGATGTAATTTTAAGTTTGGTTTTTTATGGATTCGAAGAATCAATATGCTGGTGTATCGGATCAACGATTAATTGAATGTAGAATATAAGAAATGATACCAGGATTAAAGCAGAAATAGCCGCTTGTGTTTAGAAAAAATAAAGAGATAACGGCGAATAGCATTCAAAATCTGGGTCTATTGTATAAATATATTGTTAATATTAAATGTTTTTTATGGTGTTTTATCAAGTTTGTTCAAACAGTAAAAGTAGTAGATATGTTATAAGTTTATTTGTAATAATCAGTAGGTTAGTGTCGGCTTTATATTAAAAAAACCGATTTATACTTATACAATAAGGAATAGAGAATTAAGTAAAATTCAAACGACGCCGCTAGTACTTACGAAAAGATATTTATTGCATTTTATGAAGTGGTAAATGGTAGATCATCGTCAAGGATTTTCAACACCAATGACGACATCCTTTGCATATATATTTATTATAATAATCATAGTTTAACATTGACTTCAAATTTGAAAAGTCAATTTATGCTTATTATAAAACAAGAAATTGGAAGCAAGTTATAGTCTTCATCGGAGATGAAAAGAACGAAAGTTACCTCAGTCCTCAGTTACCTAAGTCAATCGGTCTCAAAGATTGGTTATAATTTGACAGAAAAGTTTATATTTTGAACGAATGTTGGTCACAATATACTTATACTAACCCTTCTAGTTACTGTAGTATATAAAAGCAAATGCCGAATAAACGTGGTTCCAGCAATGTTAACAAACATTTTACAGTATGCCATGGTAATATCGCACATGTTACGACAGTTAAAGTAGTCTATATGTTACGAAGTTTATTTGTAATAATCATTACGTTAGCGTCGACTTAAAATTTAAAACAAGCGATTTATGGTTATAGAATAAGGAGTAGAAAAGTGAAATTCAATATGTATTTTTATGGCCTAAAAACTAGTAGATCAGTATCAAGGATTTTCAACACCAATGGCGACGTCCTGTATATAATATATTTATTTATAATAATCATTAGGTTATCATTGATTTCAAATTTGAAAAGTCAATTTATGATTATTATAAAACAAGAAATTAGAATTATATCAACAAGAAGATTCTACAAACAAATCTATAACTGTCGACTATAATAAGTGGATTGATCTGGAAGTTTCGGTAGCGCCTGATTTTTTTGAAAATCAAAGCTCAAAATCAACAAGTCATCTTTGATCTCCTTAAGAAGGTTATAAAGTGCTTTATATTTTAACTTGTGCACTCGTTTAGTTGTTATGAGAGTAGCTTTTTGCTGTACATCTTTGCATACTTTTATTTGCTCGGTAAGTGACAAGCAAGTTGAATAAATGTCCTCCCATGAGCTACCAAATCCTAAGTTTTATTCTGTATTAAAAATATATTTAAAGTATTGCTCTTTTACTTCAGCAGTTTTGTCTTGAACAGCTGTTATGTACTTTCGCCAAAGTTTCCGTACATTAAGTTCAGCTGAGAGGTACTTTCGACCCATCTTATTTGCACAACAATGTATTTCGCTACAGTTCAAGCTATTCAAAAAACGCATGACACTAGCTTTTTTGACTGTAAACTTGTTCTATCCCTTTCTTTTATTTGGCATTTCACCAGTAGTAAAGTACCTTTGGGATAGGCGATTCACCCTGGATACATTTAAGGTTTCGAAAAATGTATACTAAACAAGACATTTTTCTTTTCATTGTTTCATATAAAATATTTCGCTCTAGCTTGCTGTACTGTATTCCTATTATTTTTAGGACGCCTTCTTTGGATTTGCTGCATAGTCAAATGTTTTAAGATAAAATGATCTTGCGATATTTTATCCTGTGTTGAATAAAACTTTGAGTGAAAGCGTCTAATATCCTGGGCTGATATTGTTCTGCGTAATAGTGCTTCACTTTGGTGGTTGCATGTCGGGAAGCCTTTTGCCGCATATCTAAAAAAATAACGGAATATAAATATCGGTTAGATTGGTTATCGTCTATTTTTTATCTGAACATTCAAGTTAAGCTAGACATCTTGAATTTAACAATGCACAGTTGAGATTAAAGTTACGTTAAATACCTGCATTTCTTTGCCTCACTTCTCTTCTATTTTTCCGGTGCCTTCACTCGTTTCCTAACAGTTTCACCAATACTTTTGTTTACTGGTCGTACAGTTACATCCATTATTTTTGTATTTTATTACTTTAAATGCCGAAAAAAAACGACGATAACTTAAAAAAGTACGTAGGCTCAGCCTAGGTGGCACGTGACTGTAAGCCTCCAGTCTCATAGGCTGAAAGGGAGAACGTGAGTTCTGCAAGTTAATACGGCGGTGAATGTTAGTTTGAGTTAACAACGCGGTTTTTATTCATAAATTTGTATGAGACTGTTAGTTCGGCTCTGTCAAACTGAGAGAAATTGTGTCTTTCAATGTGGAGAATACGAAACAACTAAAAATAAATTTTTGACAAAAAGTGGAGAATGTGACTTTTGCATCTATACCTTTCATATGTTATAAGTTTATTTGTAATAATCATTACGTTAGTGTCAACCTAAAATTTAAAACAATCGATTTATGGTTATAGAATAAGGAGTAGAGAAGCGAAATTCAATATTTATTTTTATGGCCTGAAAACTGGTAGATCAGTATCAAGGATTTTCAACACCAATGACGACGTCCTGTATATAATATATTTATTTATAATAATCATTAGGTTAGCATTGACTTCAAATTTAAAAAGTCAATTTATGATTATTATAAAATAAGAAATTAGAATTATATCAACAAGAAGATTCTACAAACAAATCTAAAGCACGTGGTTATGTGACAGAGAAGTTTCTATTTTGAACGAATATTGGTCATTTACACCAACGCTTCTAGTTATTGTAGTATACAAAAGCAAATACCGAATAGAACGTTGTTACAGCCACGTTAACACATTCGTCTCCCGAACGTGTTGATATGTTGATGTATACATGGTGCCGGTTAAATTTGTAAAAGATATTAAGATTAAGATAAAAATTGTAATCAGGATCTTCTACGTCCGATTCTGGTAACACATCTTTCTTATTCTCATCCCGTGGAGTGATGAAAACAAGCTGGAATGACTTGGTCAGTACATAGTTTCTGAAGATCGTCGTATTTCTTTTTGGAAATGGGCAGTAGTGATTTATAGCAGGACATAAGTGGGACCCTAGTCTTAGGCTGGAGTTCAACATCGAATAATTTGGCAATAGAATTCATAGATGTTTTTATACAAACAAAGTGTTTGGTCTTTCTTAAAGTTGTAATGCGAACTTTACTTATTTTGCCAGTAAGATATCCTTTGAAATGTTTGTCACCAATGTTATCCCATTTTTTATATTGATCATAAGATATTTGCTCAGCATTAAATGGCGATGGATTCTTTCTAGCAGTTGAGAAAATGGTGAACCTTTGGGAAAGTGCATAAACAGTTATATGTTTAAGGTTACATATCGTCGTGGTAAAAGCAATAGGTCGTATATGAAAAATAGCAAACTTTTTAGGAGCGACAAAAAAAACCTCCTCTCTTGTGCTAATTTGCTCAAATTCGTTTGGTAATTTACCATGGTAATTACATTTGCTTTTAAATACGTATGCTATTATAATTTTAAGTTAATTTGCATAATTTTACTATCAAAGTTGATATACGACCTTTTGTTATCCTATTTTGGCAGAATGTTTAGACATACGACAAATTGCATTGATGAATTAACGTTGAAGTCGACCATATCATTTAAGTAAATTAGAAGCTTTTGAGCTGAGATTTGGCACATATCACTAGTGTATCCGTAAGATACTGAGATTAATTATGATTGATGCAGTATGCACCTGGGCTCACTCCTGTTGTAGGTACCAGGGTAAAGATGAAAAGTTTCTAATTTTCAAGTTACCATAAATTAAAAACACAAAAAAAATTGGTCTGCAAATGAAACAAATTAATAATTGAAATTTGTTATAATTTGTCAACTACTGGTTTTGCATTAAAACCGTATTAAAAGCACATAAAAAACTAAACTAATGCACAAAAAATTTTAATAGTAGGCATATAAGAAATAAAAAAATTAACTAAAGAGTATTTTTAGACAAAACGGCTTAATAAGAATATTAAGAATTATTAAGAAAATAAATAAAAAACCAACTGTTATTATTTAAATGGAAGTTTAGTATAAAAGTCTCTATAGTCACTTGGGATCAATGGTAGTAACTGTTGCAGGTGTTCGTACTTGCTTGTTTCAATGGGGCATGGTTCCTTTATACAATTTTAAGCGTTTGAACTTCTCTGATCGCTTAGGTTGTAACAAAAACAAATGAGGAGTGATGTAACAAAAACCAATAAATTAAAGCTGGCTAGCAGAATGTGCCGGAGAGTGACTACTTAACACTCAAAAGAGGATTCGGCCAATTTGCATGCCCTACAGAGACCGTAGAATAAGAAAATGAATGACAGGATACTTAAAAAAAAATAGAAATAACCTAAATGAAAGTAGTAAATTATAGAAATTGCTCTAAGATATGATTGGGCGCCAGGAAAGTATTAACATATACCTTCCAAGGTATCTTTTAAAGCTGTTTGCTACAATAAACGGGAAACAGGTATTAATTAAAATATTTAGTTTTCACCACAAATTTTAATCCCTATCCAAATATATACAATATAATTTTTTTTATAGCTACCCACCACCAATTATGTACAGTTAATCTAGTTACTTATATACAAAGAAAAATACCCTGGTTACACACAACTGATCCTTGATAAACTGAATTTACAAATAATAAAATATAGGAACAAATTGAATGACTATACCTAAAAAGGTAATTTACTTGCCTACTAGAGATGTAACTCTGATTTCGGCTTTCAATTAAATGTCTTAACAAGTAATAAGGACACTATCCTGAAGGGATAGATGTCCAAAGGTTTAAATATATAATAATAATAAAATATCAAAAAATAACTCTCAGATTAAATGTGTACACAAGAAATCGTACAAATGAGTTAAACGGGAGGATTTAAAACCTCAACCTACTTAGTCCCTAAATATGATTAAATATTATTTTAGAAAAAAAATGATGGTTTTTTTTATTATTATTTTAAAATAGTATGTGTAAATTTATCAATTAATATAAATACTGTGTGTGTATGCAATCAAATTACTGTACCTGTGATGTTAATGTAATACTTCTTCTTCCTCAGTGCACTGGGTTGACTCGGATGGGACAGAATTTTCTCAAAAGGTCATGTGGTCAGGTTACACAAAAATACTGAAGTGTTTGTCGCGCCGATCTATACAAGACTATCTAAACTAAGATTGAAGTGCGTGTCGAGTGTCGTCTCGTAGCTTGCTCCCTTAAGACTTTTAGGGGGGGAGGACTGTACAGGTCCGTATTAATTCACGATTGACAAGACATACACACACGTTAAGTAAAGAATTAAATATAAAAATAAAATAATAAAAATTATTAATAAAAAACTAAGACAGAGTAGGGAAAAACACAAGGTTTATGAACCTTGAAAGGTTTTATAAAGTTTACTTATGAAGTGTGGAAGCAAAAACTTAATGGTTTTGTAAATGATGGTGACCTTCGTATGGCTTGACCGTATTTTAAGTAAAATGGATTAATTATATCGACAATTTTAACGAAAAGCATGATATGGATAATAATATATTTTATAATATAATGAACGGTATACGACAAAATATTTTTATCGGTACTCTTAATAGATAATAAATTGTTTTAAATATAGATAATTATGTTTTTTAGGGCCGGGAAGTAAAATTAAAATACATATGATTTTATATCAATAACACCTTCGATTTACATGTTGAATTTCCTTAATGAAACGATGGGAAACATTTCAGATAAATATATCGAATCAAATGAAAAATGACAATACTATAGGATCTCAAAAATGGCTGATGGTTTTTATATTTTCATTTTATTGATAATTAGATAAACTTACCGGCTCAGAGTGGTTATAAACCAACAGGCCACAAAAAAAACCAAACCAAAACTTCCTGCAACTTAAAAAAAACTTTAATATTCTAAATAAAAACCTTTTATGCCTTCTCTGGCCCCTACCTCTAAACCCAAGTGTCTCTACCGAACGTCGAAACAGAAGTGAGCAATCAGCACTTGTTTTGAGTTAGCTAAACTATGATTCCAAATATGGACGCTTGGTGTCGCTGTTTACTGCGCTGTTTACTACGCAACTTAAAATTTAAGAATTAAGACAATCATTAAGAGGATTTGAATTTAAAAATTTTATTTAGAAATGTTTAGGGATTATTGAAGTGACGGACTCGTTACATTCCCCTCTTACTCGACGAAAAAAAAAATTTGAACGAATTTTTTTTTTATTTTATTTTTCATATCTAACAACAATCATAGAATATGTATGAACCGTGCTTAATGGCAATAGCTCAACAGACGCTTAACTGTTGGTTAGACAAAGTTTCCATCATTGCAGCAGAAGCAAAGGATACAAACCAATCTAAAATTTAAATTTTTAACCATGGCACTAGTTTGCCAAATGTAGCTAAAATACAATAACTTAAAAACTAACTTCCGAACAATCCACATCGATTCGCAAGATTATAATTAACCACAGATGATGAATGATGTAGAAAGAAGGAGACATCTAAAGATATCCAAATATTGCTAAGTGACTTCCAAGTCACATACTATCTACAGTACATAACTACATTAAAGCTTTCATGTAGCCTAAAATAGTCGTAAAGACAAATACTGTATCTCAAATTAATGTGAAATCGGACACTGATTCCAAAATTGACTATTCGGTGGACAACAGATTTATAGTAGAATATCCAAGGATAATCATCAGGCAGGAGTGTGGACCGATTCACAATTTATAAGTAAAAAATACCAAACATATATAAACCAATTTAAGTATTGAATTGGGCGCTAAATCCAAAATTGATCAACCAGTGGACAAAAGATTTATAGATTAGCATATCCAAAGATATAATCAACCAGGGAAATAAGTCACCAATCTCCTACTCTAATCAAATAATCCAAAAAGTAACAATAAGAAAAATGCCAGATATATATAAACCAATTTAAGTGTTGAATTGGGCACTAAATCCAAAATTGATCAACCAGTGGACAACAGATTTATAGAATAGCATATCCAAAGGTATAATCGACCAGGCAAATGGGTAACCAATTCACACTCTAATCAAATAATCTAAATAAATTAGGTCAACATATACCCACATCCGGTAATATGTGCCTAAACCACAATATTCATAGACTAAATCATTGAATCTAAATCAACATCAAACAAATTAACTCATGCTGATATTCACTGACTATAGCAGGTAGCTACAACAGATTTATAAGAATATCAGACATAAGTGAGTTACATGGCATTTAGTAAACCAATAATAACTACTCAACATATCCAAAAAGTAATAGTTAAAGAAGTAAGTAATCAAGTAAATAGTAAATAAGTAAGTAATCAACAAACAAAATATCAAGAACGAACAGGCCAATTTCTGTAGAAACTGCAAATTACTGATTCGTTCTGACATTACTAAGAAAGAACAAGATATGTTCTAGATCTAAATCCAAAATCAATAAGTGAATGCCTAAGGAAAGAAGTGAATGTAACTGTAAACAGTCATTTGTTGACTAAAATATAAATTACTAATTTCAGAAAGCAATCTAACTATGCTAGCCATAGAGGTAGCAATGTCAAGAATATCTTAACATAAGTGAGACTAAGAAGTCAGCTAAAGGAAATCTTTTGTAATTATAATTGAACATAGTCTGGGAAGACTCAAGATTAAAAATAAAATGTTCAAATTAGAATTCAAATTGAAGATGGTTAACTAATTATAAACGAATTATCTTACTGCCTAGTTATATACATAACCTGTCATGAAAATGGTGAATTCCGAAACTCATCGAACAACTGAGGCCTCTAATTGAACAATAACTTCGAACCCACGTATTCAATCAAGTATGCATAGGCAGAATAGTCCACATGGCATAAGAGTATACAAAAACCTACAAATTAAGTATGTAAATAATTCCTAGTAACTGATTTTAGAATCCTTCCATATAGAACATGAAGATATTAATTAAAATAAAGCATGACTATGACCAATAAAGTGACTAAATCTATATACAAAGAAAAATCACAACATTCTTTCCAATATGGCAAACCAAATAACAAAAGATGATAATCAAATTAACAAACAAAATATATAATAGTAGTACTTAATATAGTTCCATACCAGTATAAAGTAAACAAAGATAAGTGTACCTAATAATAAGAATGAAAAGGGTTAATAATTTAACTTATATAACCAAATAATAAGCAAGGAATAAGCTGTACATATACAATGTCTGGTGATTAGTAATAAAGTTCCAAGCAAATACCAAATCGTAATCAAAACCGAGCCAAAACAATAATAGTCACAATGGTAGATTAACTTTATTAGACAAACTTAAGTTAATCTTCATCTGAGGAAGAGGATTTTATGTCATCCACTGTATTATCTGGAAGTAAATCCTTTATATGAAATTGACCAATTCGTCTATTTGTCGAATTGTCTTTTAATTCATAAACTAAAGGAGAAATTACTCGAACGACAGTACAGGGAATATATTTCTGGCAGAACTTAGCAGAAATGGCATCACCCTTACTTTAAATCTGATACAAGATATTAATTGACCTTAGGTAATTTAATAAGTTTTTTACGTGGCAGTTTTCTCCTAATAAATCTGGTAGAGTATTTGGTATATTGTTTATGGAACGTTCTCTATGGTATTTTGGACACTCGATTAACAAATGGACGACGGTAAGAGGCGTAACACATAGGTCGCACAGCGGGCGTTCACTGGCAGAAAGTAAATACGAGTGTGTTATCTTAGTGTGTCCTATACGTAGGCGCGTTAGAACCGTTTGAATAAACCGTGTGCTAGCACTAGTTTTTCACTGTCGTGTATCTGGTTTTAGCGATCTTAATTTAGATTGCGATAGAAACCATTCGCGCTGCCACTGACCCATCACTTTTTGTTTAAAAAACGATTTGAGATCTTTACACACACTCTCACGCACTAATTCAGATTCCGCACTTGTTGCTGCATCACGAGCACTACTGTCTGCCTCTTCATTGCCGATAATTCCTATATGCGATGGGATCCATATAAATTTAGGAGTTATGTGGTTCTCTTGGGCGATTTGTAGTTCAGTTTTTATTAGTTGCTCCAATGGCTGTTTAGGATACAGATGCTGTATTGCAAGAAGAGAGCTGAGCGAGTCAGTGAGAAACAGAGGTTTTGAAATTCTTGAGAGGTTTGCATGTTTTAGGGCACGGTACAAAGCAAACAGTTCAGCGGTGAAAACACTTGAGCTAGGCGGTAGCTTAAATTTGAAAGTAGACGTTGGAGTAACAAAAGCACAACCAATGCCATCAGCAGATTTAGATGCATCGGTAAAGATGTTTGTGCAGTTAAGGTAGTCTCGTTCAAGAATCTCATTTAGTTTGTTTTTGATTATTATATTGTTATTGCATTTTTTGGACAACTCTATTAAAGAGGTGTTGCAATTTGGGATGCTTATCAGCCATGGAGTCGGATGTTGGATGTTACAGTGAAATACATCTGGGATTGTTGTGTCAAAATTATTCAGAATTGATCTTACTCGTGTGTAATAAGGTTTTCCAGTACGAGGTTTATTAAAGAGAAAGTCAAGATTGTTTTTAGAAAAAGTATTTTCGAAGAGTGGATGATCCTTATTAGCAGCTACAGAAGAAGCGTGTGAAAGTGTTAAAAGTGCCCGCCTATACTGCAATGATGGTTCTCCAGTTTCGGAATGTAAGCTTTCTATGGGTGAAGTGTGAAAAGCTCCGAGAACGATCCGAAGTGCGGCATTGTGGATTGTATCTAATGGTTTTAGGGTACTCTTGGTTGCGGAGGCATAAACAATTGAACCGTAATCGAGTTTGGATCTAATTAGTGTTTTATACAGAAGGAGTAGTGTAGAGAAGTCGGAACCCCAGAAACGATTTGATACGGTTTTAAGCAAATTGAGTCTTTTGTTGCATGTTAGCGCCAAATGTTGTATGTGCTTTTTCCAGGAAAGTTTTTGATCCAGCCACATACCAAGGAATTTTACGGAGTTTTGGAAGGGAATAATGCTGTTGTGAAGATAAAGGACTGGTGTAATGCATGACTTTTTCGTAAACACCATACCAGTTGTCTTGTAACGGAGAATTCGAAGCCTGTACTAGCTGTCCATTCATCTAGTTGGGTTAAAAATGTCTGTACTATTCTGCACATAGATTCTTTTTGTGCTCCTTTAATGTATACCACTAAATCGTCGGCATAGAGGCGAGCTTTGAGAGGTTTCTGTAATTTGTTTAATATGTTGTTTATGGCAACTAGGAATAGGGTAGGACTAAGTACTGAGCCTTGTGGGGTACCGTTTTCTGCAGTATAAAAATCAGAATAAACGTTATTAACTCTTACTTGGAAAGAAAAGTCTTTTAACAAATTTTCGATATAGGCTAAGCAGTGTCCTCTAATATTGGATGCGTGCAATTTTTTAATGATGTTGAATCTCCAACACGTATTGAAGGCTTTCTTTATATCGAAGAAAATAGCTATGCACATTTGATTCATTGCTAACGCTTCTTGGACATCACTTTGTAAGTCTACGATATTGTCCATTGCTGACCGATTACGTCTGAAGCCGTTTTGCTCTGGTAAGAAGAAATGAGATTTTTCCAGTGTCCACATAAGCCGGGCATTGACTATTTTCTCCATTAATTTAGCCATGGCACATGTTAGAGAGATGGGTCTGTATGATTCTGGATCAAGTCCAGGCTTTCTGGATTTTAAAAAAGGCAAAATTGTGGCTTTTGCCCATATAGACCGATATTGTCGTTGTTGCCAAATTTGATTGAAAATTTGCAGTAGATGTTGTTTTGCTAAGATTGATAAATGCTTCAGGAATACGACAGGAATATTGTCGGGTCCTGGACTTGAGTTTTTCATATCTTGTAAGGAGTTATTTAGTTCTATAGTAGTAAGAGGTTGAGATAGGGGGTTTTCGTGGGATTCTTCTAGAGACAAGATGGTGCGTTCTTTCTTTAGCTTGTAGTCCCTAAAATTAATGTCGTAGTTTTCGCTAGAGGAATGTTGTTCAAATGTGAAATCAAGAGTGTTAGCAATGTCTTGTGAAGAAGAGACTGTGGTATTGTTTATTTTAAGAGTGTTAATTGATGAAGAATACTTTAAACCGGAAATTTTCTTTACCCTTTTCCAAACTTCGCTCATTGGAGTAGAACTATTTATTTCTGAGACGTATTTTGACCATGAGGCTTTTTTTGAATTTTTTATGATTAATTGGGCTCTAGCTTTTAATCGTTTGAATTCTATTTTACTTTCTTGGGTTTTGTGCCGTTTAAACCTATTGAAAGCTTTTTTACTTTGCTGTATTGCTTCTTTGCAATCCTTATTCCACCATGGTACTGGATGATGATTGTGAATTTTTTTTGTTTTTTGAATATAGAGTTCTGCACTTTTTAGTATTAAGTCATTAAAATTGGTGATTGTTCTATCGATATCACAGTAATTTATTTCACAGCTTTCTACGGAATTATCAATATATGTTGAAAAACTCACCCAATCAGCCTTTTCTGTTTTCCATTTTAAGACAAAGGTGTCTTTTGGTTCCGGTAGGGCGTTAGTATTGCAGATTTTTATGGGGTGATGGTCGCTGCCGTAGTTGAACGACAAAACTTCCCACGATAAGCAAGGAGTTAAAGTTGGATCACAGAGACTTAAGTCAATTGCCGAGGATTCTCCTGATGCTGAGTTGAACCTCGTGGGGGTTCCATCATTAAGAAAATTTAAATTAACGTTATGTATTAGGTTTTCTATTATTCTTCCCATCTTATTTGTGTTAGAAGATCCCCATATTATATTGTGTCCATTAAAGTCACCGACGACTATACGTGGTGTTGGAATTTGGTGTATAAGGTGCAGTATATCTGCATAATTTACCTGTGAGTTGGGAGGAATGTAGATATTACATAGATAAAATGACATCAAGGAATCAATTTTGATGACTATAGCTTCTAAATTGCTTACTACGGGAAATAAATTTGCATCGAAAGATTTTTTTACTAATGTTATAACACCACCACTAGCATGGCTAACAAGCATCCTGTCTTTACGAAAGCATATGTATTGTTTAGGACTGTATTTCTGTTGAGGTTTTAAATTGGTCTCTTGGAGACAGATTATGTCTGGACAGTTTTCGGCAATGATAATTTGTAGCATAGCCAAGCGATGGAAGAATCCATCGATATTCCATTGTATGATCGAGTTGAATGTAAGAAATAAAAAAAAATAAAGACTAAACGGTAGCTGCTAATAAGTGCTGGTTTGTGATGCATCACTTTGTACTTCAGAGCCCACCTCTCCAAGATAAGCAAATATTTTTTTGTTTAAGTTAGTTAGTCTCGATTTTATTGACCTTTCTTTTAAATAGGGACGGATTTGTTTTAACATGTGAGAGAGACCTAGCAAATCAGGAGTGAAATCCTTGATCGAGATTATAGGATTAGATAAGCCGGCAGTGTTGTCTAGTAGGAGGGCTAATTGTTCACTGTTCAGTGGAAATGGTGGTTCGTGATTATTGATGAAGGTTTTGGCTGGTTCTATCTTGGATGAAAAGGATAAATCCGAATGCATTTCTACAAGTTTAGTTTTCTTTGGCTTTTTTCGAGTTCCTGTAGATTTTGGTGTTACAAATGGGCTTTCTTGAGGTGCAGTGTCAGTTTCTGGAGAGATGACTTCATTTATAGAGCGTTTTGAATTCATTTCTTTATTTCCTGTTTCTTCTGTATTTACATTGGGTAATTCTGACTCGGTATGTTGTAAAATGGTGCTTTGGTGTGATAATAGAGGTAGAGTTTGGTTAGACGGCGACGTTGAAGGTTGGCTAATTTCACTGGCAAAGGAATCCATAGAACATTCTTCAACATGAACTTGTGAGTTTTCATTGCAGCGATGGGCAGTATGTCCGGTCTTTTTGCAGTTGTAACATACCATACTATCTTGAGACAGAAAGATTCGATATGTTGTTTCGTCATGATTTATAGTAAACGAATCAGGTAGTTCTATACTATGAGGACTTACATAGACCTGTCTTCTGAAGCTGAGAATATGACTATACTCAGGTGATGTAGCGCTGATTTTTAAAAATGTTATTGGAGAGACCATGTTAAGTCCGATATTTTGTAGGTAGTTGATTAAGAAACTATGCGGTATGGTGGGACACACATTTGAAAGAACAATCCGTTCCGCAGGGGTGATTAATCTTCTAGCCTGTACAGTTACATTTTGAATTTTTATATGACCGTGGTTTGTCATGAACTCATCAACAACTTTTTTATTTGCTAGATACATACAAATACGGTTATTTGATAATCTGGATGAAAATATTATATTCTTAGGTTGAATTATCTTGCCCAATGGAATTAAATAGTCCTGCAATTTAGTATTATCCAAGGCACTGCAGACAATCGCTTGTTCTTTCGATGGGAACTGCATATTTGCTACTGCTGATGAGTACGTTGAGCTATTAGAGTTTGTTTCAGACATTAGTAGTGAGGTAGGTGAGATGCTGCTGTTAGTAGCCATATTTAATTTTCCAACGTATTAAAATTATTGAAGGATTTAATACGTCTGTGGCCAGCTTTACAGCTGGCCGGTGAAACTGGATTTAAAACGAAAAACTAATAAACTATTTTGTAGTTGTTGATAGTTTTTTTAAAACACTACTAGTTGAAATTTTTTATAGACGATAGATAGTCCAAAATTTATAATTATTTATTCAATATGTAGAATAAAAAACTTACTGACTGTTAATCACTTCATATGCAAACTTACAAATATTATTTCACATTTTATCAACTGTATTAAACACCAACATTAAATATCAATTCATCACCCTTACTTGATTTTACAAAATTTCGCTTCAATACTCGATCGCCAATAAAGAATCGCATGTCTCGTTTTCTCAAATTATACTGACTCTGATTTCTAAGGTAAGAAGCTTTCAACTTCTTCCTAATGTCAGCGAAGATTGGAGGTAAATTTTGGAGATCATCCATACGATGAAGTTTCTCCGAAACTTTAGGAAGGGTTGTTGAATTCTCAGAAATTAATCCAAAATAATCACCTGACAAAGGAACATGCCTACCAAAATTAACATAAGCTGGAGAACATTGGGTAACTTCATGAACAGAAGTTCGAATGGCTTGAGCGACTGAATGAATATACTGATCCCAAGGTCTATGATAAGTGTAGGTATAAGATCGAAGAGCAGTAACAATGCTGCGATTTACCCGTTCAGTATGATTAGCTTGCGGATGATAAGATGCATTGTAGAAAATCTTTTGGACCTTATATTTATTCAAAAGATCTTTAAAGGCTTTTGAAATGAATTGTGGACCATTGTCACACGAAACTATTTGCGGAGTACCAAAAAGCAAGAAAACTTGTTCCTCTAAGAATTTCAATATGGCTTGAGTTGTAGCCTTTCGAAGAGGACAAACTAAAGGAAATTTGGTGAAGTAATCTACAACAACCAAACAATACGTATTACCTGAATAACTACGTGGATATGGCCCAATAAGATCTAAAGATATCATTTGCCAAGGAAAATTAATGTTCCTAAATGAACCCATTAATCCAGCTTGAGGTAGGTTACTCGGCTTGCATGTTGCACAAACTGTACATCTCGAAATGTATTTCTTAACTGAGTTGCGCAAACCAGGCCAGTAATATAGCTCAGCTATCTTACTAAAAGTTTTGTAGAAACCAAAGTGACCTGATGTCACATCATCATGAAAGGTTTTCAACACTTCATTCCTATTAGCTGTTGGGACTACTATTTTCCAATCAGACATATTCGATAAAGATTCGACAGGACTGATAACATGTTTATAAAGGATATTATTTTCCACCTTGAAATCAGGATATCATCTACTAGGTTCTTGGGTGACATTATGAATCATCTTTCGATACCAATTATCTGGAAATAAAGTGGACAGATCTAAAAGATTGATATCGAACGTTCGTGACAACGCTTCTGCAACCACAACACCATTGGATTTGCGATGCACAATTCTATAATCAAAAACAGAAAGCCTACAAATCCAACGGGACAAACGCTGTGAAGGATTTTTCATAGAATGTAACCATAATAAAGAACTATGATCTGTAATGATAGTAAACTTACTACCTTCAAGATAGTATCGAAAAGCATCAAGACCATGAATAATTGCAAGAAGTTCTCTTTCTGTAGTGGAATAATTTTTCTTTGCTTTATTAAGCTTTTTGCTGGTATAAGCTATTGGGTGTTCCGAACCATCCTTTATCTGAAATAGTACACCACCTGAAGCAGTGTTGGAACAATCTGTCATGAGGTAAAAATGCTCTTTAAAATTCGGAGACGTCATGACAGGAGCACTAGTAAGAGCTTCTTTTATACGCCGGAAAGCATCATCGGCTTCTGAAGTCCATGTAATAGTTTGGCCTTTTTTTCTATTTTTAAGCAAATCTGTAAGGGTGGACAACAAAGTAGAATAAGACGGAACAAACCGACGATAATATCCACACATTCCCAATATCCTACGGACTTGGGTGGTAGTCTTAGGTATAGGAAAGTCCTTAATGGCTGTAACTTTATCAGGATCTGTCCTTAAACCTTTACTATCGACTACATATCCTAAAAATTTAAGACTAGGACGACAAAACTGACACTTATCTAAATTAATAGTCAAGTTAGCCTCTTTGAGACGTAAAAACAACTTATCAAAAATTTCCATATGAAGTGAAAAATCAAGAGTGACAACCAAAATGTCATCCAAATAATAAAAAACATAGGGCTCTAATTGAGGACCAATGACTAAATCCATCAAACGACACATTGTCTGAGGAGCTGAAACAAGACCGAAAGTAAACCCTATGTATACTTCACCTTTCATTCGCAGTTTTTTGTTTTTATATCTTTTCCATTCATTTTTATTCTGACCCAGCTTCCTTTTTCTCTTCATGGTAACTTCAACATCACCGTTTGTGTTCACCAGATTTCTTTCAATATTATTGTTTATACCAGTATTAGAACTTTCTTGATCATCACTGGTATTTGTAGCTTCATAAGTTTCGTCTTCGTCACTAGAACATTCATATGGCACAAGAGATACCACCCTTTGATTTTGTTCATTTGGCAACAGTACTTGTTTATTTAGTAAATTATCTAACGCGAGGTTTACAGAGTTATTGTCATCAGAACAGCTGTTATTCAAAAAATGAATTTCTTGAGATACACTATCACTTGATATAATACAATTATTATTATCCGCTAAAGAGTCAATTTCGTTAAAGTCTTTTAAGCAATCGCTTAAGTCAAAGTCTTTCTGCTCCGTACAATTTTGCAATGTTGTAAGCGTAGTAATCGTATGATTGTCTTCAGGCTGAGGTTCGTCTATTACCATAACTATAGGCGTACTGTCTATATTTAGGTTTTCCCATTCGTTAATTTCACCAGAGTTTACCAGTTCGTTTACTAGTAGAGTGTCTATTTCGTCGCTTCTATTTACAACTAAGTTTTCGTTAGCCATTGCAAGCATACGCAAAGTTCTCTTCGACATGATTACTATACAGTTTATTAAGACACACAAATTCTCCTATCAGTAAATCGCTATCTGTTGCCTACTTGCAAATTCTCCTATCTGAAAAAAATTATAAAAACTAGATCTTTGTCTATGTTTATCGTTTTATTCGAATATGTTAAGATAAAAACCATATGCAAAGACTGTGCCAAAACGGCATTACGTCATATCTCCATTGTTGGTCAGATCGTGACGTACGAGGGCTCGTTGGAACGGGGAGAGGATAACGAATATGTTAACAAAAGACAATGACAAAAGGACACTAAGCCTGTAACGTTCAAACGTTTATTTTATTGACATTTAGGCTTTTCAGATCAGAATATAAACTTATATGTAATTAAAACAACCTAAATTAATAAACTACACTACTTCAAATCCATAACTATATGTAAACTAAACATTTTAAATTAAAAAATAACCCCACTTTATATTCGACTGTCACTTTCGAGTACATTTGGTTTGCCTATGCACATGGCTCACTTAAATATATCATAATTATAAAAAAAAAACTTTACACTTATTATATGCTAATTTCTTAAGAATGCCCTCATATAAATAATTTTTATAATATTCACTAGTATATAACTTATAAATTAATTTTTTAAACACTATTTTTCTTTCTCCTATGTCCAATATCATTTCAATATATATAATATATATATATATATATATATATATATATATATATATATATATATATATATATATATATATATATATATACACAGCCGCCTTGCTTATTCTTAGATTCTTAAAAACTAAAAAATAAGCTCGGTCGAGCTGATTATAAATCCACACGTGATAGATTTCGCGCAAAATTCTTCACTGCGTCGGCTGAGTGGCGCCAAGGCTACCAGCTATTATGTAGGCCCCGCCCACTAGCTGATTTTACACTTGGCTTGTTTCAGTCGACGGCTTAAGGTACGTGGATTTTGCTTCGATGTCGATTTAACACTCGCGGGTTTTCTCCTATAGTATAATAGCATTGAAGACGAATATAGCGTATTCAAGACCTTTTGAAGATCAAAGCTGTTGCATAATGTAGAAGAATCATCTTTATGGATTTTTTTGTGACTTGAAACGGACTTAACTTTCTTCTTTTCCTTTCTCATTTATTTTATTTTTACGCATAACAGGCCATTAAGGCCTAGGGCATTTTTTTAAACATAATCCTAATTTTAACTAATTACAATTATTTTAAACAAAACTTTAACTTAAATATGTATATACAACATTCTTAACTGCTCTGAAGGACCTGGTGGACAATATTTCTCCATTGGCTTCTATTCGCTCACCTTCACGTGTTTAAGGTCTTCCTCCACTTTACTAATCCACCTCGTTCTGGGTCTACCTGTTCTTTTGGGGCCGATTAGTTTTCTGGTTATTACTGGTTTAGGCATTCTGTTTGCTGCCATTCTTTCCACATGTCCCAACCATTTGACTCTTTGTGACTTGACAAACTGAATGGTAGGTTATTTGTATAAAGCCATTAAATCATTGTTGGTTCTTCTCTCCCAACCATCTTCTGTCTTCCGTCCTCCGAATATGCGTCTCAATATTTTCCTTTCCCATCTTTCCAGAGTATCCTCTTCCTTCTTAGTTAATGTCCATGTCTCACCGGCATATGTTACTGTGGGTCGAATTACTGTTTTATATATTCTGAGTTTACCTTGTTTAGAAACGTATTTTGAGTTCTGTAGGGCTTTTAAACTACCTAATTTTTGATTCCCTTTTGCTATTCTGGCTTCGAGCTCCCATTTTCATCGGAAACTACACCCAGGTATTCAAATTTGTCCACCCTTTTAAAACTATAGCTTTTACCACTTACAGATCTCACACTAAAGTCTTCTTTTTTCCCTTCTGTCCCTCCCATGATCATATATTTGGCTTTGTCTTCTTATTTCCAATCCGAATGTCTGTGCTTCTTCAATGATTTTCTTCACAACTCTTCTTAATTCTTTCTCGATTTTTGCTAGGATCGTTAGATCGTCAGCAAATGAAAAGCACTGGTGCTAATTTTTCATGATCGTTTCTTCCACCTTCATGCTGCATTTTCTGATTACAGTTTCTAACACTAAGTTGAATAGTGTAGTGGATAAAGGATCTCCCTGTCTCAAGCCTTTTGCAACCGTAAATTCATCTGATATGTGACCCTGCCCAGCAATTTTACACGTAGAGTTATTTAGTGCCATTTTAACTAGCCGGATCAGTTTCTTTGGCAAACCCAAATGTTCCATTGCTCGATACATTTTGACTCTATCAACTCTATCATATGCTTGTCTAAAATCCACAAACAAATCATGGAGGGGAACTACCTTCATAACAAGTCGTATGTATTTCCTTTAATGAAAAGATTTAGTCTACATAGTAGATCTATCCTTTCTAAAGCCGTCCTGATACTCATGTAGGATTCTTTCCGTATAGCAATTTAGTTTATTTCTCAATATTCTTGCCAAGATTTTGTATACCGTGTCTAGTAAGGCTATACCTCTATAGTTGTCACACTTCAGTTTGTCTCCTTTTTTATGCAGAGGGCATATGTGGGCCTCATACCACTCCGATGGCATTATTTTCCTTTTCTCATACTTGCGCTAGTAGCTGGTATATTTTTCTTTGTAGTTGTTCTCCACCAAACTTGATCATTTCTATGCATATGTCATTTTTACCAGGACTTCTTTTATTTTTCATTTCCTGACATCCTCATTTCTCGACAGATCTGAAAAATCCATCAGGTAATATTTTTTGTTGAACATTGAAATTGATAAATAATATTTGAATTTTTAGGTAAAGGAAAGCGACTGATTATTTGTCACATAGGCAGCGAAGACGGATTTGTTCCTGACGCTCTATGGAGTTTTGAATCAAAGAAAAGTGGAGATTACCATGAGAAAATGGATGGAAAAGGTTTTGAGAGTTGGTTTGAAAAAACGTTACCCAAATTGGAAGCAAATTCTGTGATTAACACATCTTCTAGAAAAGCGGATATCCAAGAATGGCTACATCTAAAAAGCATCCCCTTTGACGACTTACTGCTCAAAGTGCAACTTTTAGCACTTGATAATCAACATAAAAAACGGTGTGATAAATACATCATCGACGAAATGGCGAAAAGTCAAAATAAAATTGTTTTAAGATTGCCCCCATATCACAGTGAGTTGAATCCCATAGAACTGATATGGGCAGATTATTACTTATTTCCAAATATTGGTTTTAAAGCGTAAAATGTATAAAAACAACTTTCTATTTTTTGCCTTTTGATTAATACCACAATTAACTAATGATGTGTGAATGACAGTTTACAAAAACCAATATTTAATTATACTTCTTTGGAAAATTAATCATTGATTACTATTATTTTAACAGTAATCCTAAAACTTATAAATTAATTCATTTCAAATTCAGATGTTATAGACTGCTAGAATCTTAATACAACCCTGTAAAATTATATAAACATCAGGTTTCGCGTGTTCTGTGCATGCATTTGTTAACCGCTACTTTTCTGTTAAATGAATTTAGTTTAGTCCCTTATAAAAACAATGTGTTGGGAATCCCCTAATCTAATCACATGTTGAATCATAAATGTTATGACAATGACGCCCACGTTGCATCTTGCTTATTAGTCGATTTCGTTGTGATTTCACATATCGGCGCGTTTAATCTTCAAAATCGTTCAATAAACTTTTGGTGTTTATACATTTGCTTTAAAAATACAAACCAAAAATTGTATAATGGATATCTGTTCCCAAGTTCATGACATATGGGATGTGAATCAGAAAACCATTTATTAAAGTTTCTACGATGTCAGTTGGACAAGTATAAAAACAAAATTCGACACTCAAGTGTCGGCGCCTTCTGTAAAACATAGGCGGCACAATAGAAATTAAATAATAAACTTTTATTTTTAACCCTTAAATACAGACATACCATTATTAGTACGTAACAACAGAGACCCGGTATTTTTTACCGGTCATTATAAAATTGAGTCAAAATATAAAGTTAATAAAAAAATACATTATGTATTTTTCTGTAGTGTCTAGATATGGGAGAACTGGTGAAATGAGTTATTTTAGTAATAAAATACAAGATTTGTAAAAAATAATCTAATAAGCAATAATTTTGGTAACATTTTTGGTCCATTGAAACAAACAGCCATAATTGCCTTGAAAAAAAATTTTGATTTTTTTTTAAACAAATAAACCTAATATATAATCATAAAGGAAACATAAAATAGTATTAACGAAAATCTATACATTCATGTGAAAAAAACTGCAAGAGATCAAGTTGTCAAAAAAATTAAGTGGCACATTCCTTGCAAACTCTTGCCGTGCATTGTAAACATATCGGAATCTTGCACGTTATGCAAATACGAGTGGTTTTTCTTTCTTTTTTGGCAGGACATCTTTTGCACGTTGTTCTTTTATTTTCTTCAAATGGTAGGACTTCAAATGGAGTATCCATTTGAAGTATACGTTGCATAGAAAATCTGACGTCACGTGGCATATTCGAATTTTGGAATCTACGTTTCATTTCTTGCTGTACCAGCATCATTCCTAATTGTTTGTTGTACTCATAGCGATCCATTGTTTCATTATCTCGATATGCTTGGTGAGCGATAAACGAATTGACAGATGCTATGTCTAAAAGTCTGAAGAAAATGGCCATGGTCCAACGACGAGTTCTGCGACTAGATGAATACACCTCCTTTTGTTAAATTATAATGCGCAATTATTTCTGGCTTGTTGGTCTTTGCATCATTTATTTGGTTTGGTGCATTGATGATACCAGCAAAACAGCTTTGTTCTTTTTTGGAACATGGGACAATAATGTTATATCACTTGTAAATCCATAAAGAGACGAGTCTATTTGCCTGTGCCTATTTGGTAAAAACGAAGGTGGAATTTCAGCTTTATTTTTTTTTAAAGTTCCCACAAATGTAAGCTTTTTGGTTTTCAAGACATTTGTATTGATGAAAACCAATTATCCGCTGTGATGTTGCGATTGGTATTAAAAAGAGGTTGTGCAAGGTTTAGCTTTGCCTGTGTAGGTTTAGCATATTTTTTTAAGTCGTCACTAAGATCATACCCATCAGAGTCTTTTCCACAGTATATATATATATATATATATATATATATATATATATATATATATATATATATATATATATATACATTTTGGAGGTACCCGGTCCTCGCATCTGTTAATGCCATAATCTTGATCCCGTACTTAGCAGGTTTGGCAGGCATATACATTTTAAATCTGCATCTGCCTCGAAATGCAACTAGCATCTCATCTACACACACACATTTAGACCTACAGTGTATACAGTTTGACAGTTAAAAATAAATGCATTAAACACTTCTGATATAGCAGCTAACGGAACTTGTTTTAGCCGTTCGTTTCTGTTTTGGGAATTATCAAACCTTAAGCAGGTGAGAACTATTAGAAATCGGTTAGCATTTGTGACACATCTGAAAATATCTCGACCAGGTCCATCAGTGGCAAAAAGAGATCTGACTTGTTCGTGGTTTGATTTAAAAACTGAGGTCAGTATCACTAATCCCAACATAGCTTTTAATTCTATAATGTCCATGTCTCGAAGATCAGATTTATTAGCACCATTTTTATATTTTTCCCTTATGTTACTAATTTTTGCATTAGTTGAGTTCAGAATTAAATTTAGAATATTATCGTCAAGGAAAATACTCCATACTTCTTCAGGATTAGCAGAGTAGGAAGTGCGACTTTTTAGACCTGGACATTTAACAACTAGGTTATGTTGCAATGTTCGAGTATGTTTAGGTACTGCAGGATCTACAGACCATTTGAAGCGATTTTTACCATAAATATAATTTGAACTTACGTCAGCTTTAGGGTAGATATTTCCTAATTTTTCATCGTCCGCTTCGATTTCTGATTCACTATCGTGGTCTGATGGTAAACACTCTTCATCTGAATCAGCATCACTTGTGCCAGAATCAATTTCCTCATTCCATTTTTGCAAAATTTCCTCAAAATTTTTATCACCAAATTTAACCCTTTTTGAAGCTCCAGGATAACTTTCAGAGTCCATTTCTTTACTTTTTCCTAAAAACACAAAAATATTATAAACAGTTCACATTTTACAAATATAAATTTTGTAGTACCCATATAAGACTAATTTAAAAATACTTACTCAATCACAGACCCCGGGTAAATTTTACCGGTTAAGATTTTTGATGTCCGATACGAAAAAAAATATTCACAATACACGCCGACCGCTTTGACTAGCACTGTTATACAAACTGCCCGAGAGGTACTGAGACGCACAAAATTGCAAGTGGTGGGGTTTCCACGAAATCCCCGTTTTGGGACCACCCACCGGTAAAAAATACCGGATGTCTGTAGTTAAGGGTTAAATTAAGGTCTAATATTTTGTTAAACAGTAATAATATTGTTAATTATTTACATTTCTTTATGAACTTGACACCAAAGATGGTTAAAAGTTAATACACATAGTCCATTCACTAACGGTAAAATATTGTAAAAACCTCTAAATTTTAAAGAACCACTGGGATTGACATGAAATTTGGCATACACATAGAGCTAACGTGTCAAAGAAAAAAAGTGATATTGTGCCGATGTGTATTTTTGCCCTGGCGGCGGGTACCTTCTCGGAGGTGAAAAGATATACATCCAAAATAAGTCCGGAAGTGGATAAACTGACTAATTCTAGGCAACTTTTGTTCTATAGTGGTTTTTACTAAATCAATACGTTTCGAGTTATTTGCGAGTGAATATATTCATTTTTCAACAAAAACACCACGTTTTTGGACGGTTTCTCGCAAATAACTCAAAAGGTAAGTATTTTATGGAAAAAATTTTCTTAGCAAAAATACAGTTTATAAAAAAGTGAAAACAATGGTATATGTATGAAGGGGCGTAGGAAATTTCGACACTAAGCAGGTAGCGACTAAAATTTAATGGCAATTTTCGACACCAGGCCCAATTCCCGTTTTTATCTTACAGGTATATTCGACACCAAATAAATATAGCGTATTTGTTGGGATCGTAGTTTATCCATCATTTTCTCCAAAAATGCCAATTTAGCCTTAACAGTAGTATCTTTGATTTTTGCTGGTATATGTAAACTATTTATTTTGACATAAGTGTCCACTTGAAATTCTTTTAACTTTTCAATAAAAATAGAAGGATGTGTTGAATAAAAAGAAGAATTAAATCTCGAATGAAAGGATTCACAGGCATTTGTGGTCCTCGCAATAGACGGATTCTGATTAGACCATATGTGTGGTGGAAATAGAGCGCTATCGAAAATGTAATTTTCCAGTAAATAATCTGCATATATATCAAGTGTTGCGTTTATAGGTTTATATGACATTAAATCATAAAGAAAGCATTCTTCAACTTCTGCTGGATTTAAATAAGTTAAACCAAACGTATGCCTTAACCATTTTCCAATTTCTGAATTTGTATCCTTATATTCTTGTACCAAACCCAAAGAATGAATTTTTTTAAACCAGTTTTGGTGTAAGTGAAAACGGCATCCACTAATTTTTGCATTGGGCCACATATACAATAAAGCACAGTGAATTGCTTTTACAAAGTCCACAAATATTTCAGTTGGCTCTAATGATAATTGAAATGTTTCAAAAATCTTAGACCTTAATAAAGAAAATAAATTTTTGTATGTCATTGACAATTTGTCCTTTAGCAAACAGTATGCTAAAGGAACATAATGTCCATTTTCCAAGCCATGTATAGTAAATAATTGTAGACAATATTTGGTACTGTATGAAAATGTACCATCCATATACAAAGTTTTTAATTTACACAACAAACGAATATTTGTCTCACATGAAAATACAATTACATTTAATTCAGGATGATTTAAAAACAAAAAACTTTCATTGCGACAGGTTTTAGGAGAATAATTACTAACCGCGTTATGGACTTCTGATATGCTTCTTGGTAGCGGACCTGGTAACAGTTTACGACGACAGTTGTAAATGTTCTTTCTTATGCTAACTATGTCAGGAACCGTCAGCAAATTGGCATCACACTCAGCAACAGCAGTTCTTGTAATTTTGGCAGGCTTTTCCGATATGTCCTCTTGGGCTTTTCTTTTACATGCATTGGTTACCATCTTTACTTCAAGCTTTTTTGGATCGGCTTCATGATTATGTACCAAATCACTTCTTGTGATGGTGAGGTCCTCACAATGTACTTTTGCGGAACACTTAGTGTTTCTTTGGATGCAGCGCCAAAATATCTCGCCGCTTTTTAACACTTTCTGTTTCGAGAACGAATGATGCTCCACCACTAATAAATCTCGACCACCGGAACTTTTTATCAAACTCATTTTTTAAATATCCGTATACGTGCACAAGTCAACGTCAAACAAGAAATAAATTACAACTGAAATAAATTAGTCACAAGTACACAAGTGCCACGCCCCCCGCCGTGACAATAAATATTGGGAAAACCCGCTTGTCCTGCTTGGGTGCAAATGTCCATCGCCGCTAATTACCTACCGACCTGCTTTACGCCGCGGTGTCGAAATTTCCTATAATAAAATTTGACCCTTCGATTACCCCAGGTACAAAGACAATTTGGTGTCGAAAGTTCGCCCGCCGGTATGAAGTCTGTATACCCAGCAGAGAAGCAGAGTTATAGCTAATGAAAAATAGATTCTTACCTATTCGTCAAATTTCATATCGAATAATTCAACGTGAAATAATAAAAAAAATGTTTTTTTACTTTTTTTTTAAATTGTTTAAAGAAATCTTTATTCTTGATTTTTAAAAAAGTTTCTAGCATCAAATGTAAGCAAGTTACGCTCAAAACAAAGTTGACCCTTTTTTTGGTAAAAAATAATCATGAATATGATCCGTAAGTTTCATCGGTTTAAAGAGCTTATTTTTAAAAGATACTTACATGAAATCGGCCAATTCATCTTACAGTCGAATTGTCTCTTAGGTTATAGATTAATGGAGAGATCACATTTACTACGGTACACAGAACATATTTTTGACAAGTTGTGGAAGTCTTTGTGGAAATATTCATACAATTAAACACTATCACTATTCGTGTGTCCAGAACTTGAGTCGTCGTTTGTGTTTATAACTACCGGTTCAATTGGTGGTAAAGTAGGATTTTCTTTTACTTGAACATGAGCTACACAATTTTTCCAAATGTCAGTTTTGTTAAGTTCTTCGATCACTGTTCTTATATTTTGGACAACAACGTCAGTTAATTGGGGAGATTGATTCATTTTCCGCAATTCCTTTTTTACATCGACCCATATCACTTCAATTGGGTTGAAAACACAATGATATGGAGGGAGCCGTAAAACCTTATGCCCGTGGCGTTCAAAGAGTTTATCTATTACATATTCTTTTTGAAAATTTTGTTGCTTAATTAATTGCAACAATTCCTTTTTGGTACATTTACTAGGTGTTGCCATGCCTTTGTTCTCCATAAATTGTATGATAGCTCCTTCTTGGAGCTAGTATTTGGAATTTTATTGTAGAGTCTAGAATGGTATGACGCATTATCCATTACTATCACGGAATTTGTTTTAATATTCGGTAAAAGCTGTTCCGTTGCCCATTTTTCGAAAAGTTCGGCCGTCATATCCTCATGATAATCAGGTGATGACTGTTTAATGTTTTTGGCCGATAATAACAAGGCATTAGGTACAAACCCGCTCTTAGTTCCAGCATGTAGAATTATAATTCTTTTTCCTCTCGAACAAGGAGTACTCAAGCAGCACTTTTTGCTATCATCCATCCAGTCATATTGAACTACATCATGGGTGTCAAACCACGTTTCATCAAGATACACAATGTCTCTATTGTCATCTCGATATTCCTTTATTTTACGTAAATAATGTTGCCTTTGTTTATCACAATCCTTGTAGATTCCATAATTACCATTCTCTTGTCTAATTTTTTGTAACTAAATCCGCATTCTATTAAAACACGCCTCAATGTATCAAGGGATTTATATGCATAATCGGGATATATTTTCAACTTGTCCTGAAGCATTTCCAACGTTGGAACTTTGTTGCCCTGATAAAATTCGTAGACATAGCGACAAATAACGTCTTTAATGGCCATATCAATCTTTTTAAGGTTTTGTCCAACTCTTTGACGTTTAACAGAATGATCATTTACATCCCCAGCTGCAGTAACACGTAAAACTGTCGTACGCGCAAGTTTGGTAAGTTCACATATCCTTAACACAATATTGGGAATATCAGGAATATATATTTAGAACAATTCTTTGCGCTTGAATATGTAAGTCCTTATTTACAAATTCCCAATTCATTGGTGTTGGATCTAAAAGAAATATTTTTACTTTTAATTGTTAAAAAAAGTAGATTAAGGGTGAATATTATGACCGAGCATCCCTATACAACTAATTATTAAACTTGTTTTAAATAAGAATTTACATACCTAAATCGTCCGTTGGATTGTCGGTAGTATTCTTGTTGGTATCACATTCAAATGGTCGCCAAAAAGCCATCTTTAATGTATTTACAACTTATTTCTACTGTCTTAACTCAAACTTAACCAAAACACAACACTACTGTTTAAACAAAAATATTAAAAATATACGTGAACTTGCTGTCGTACACGACGATACTGAATATATCGTTTAGTATGAGAAACCTGAGAAGGCATTTTTGACCAGATAACGATAAAGTTTGAGCGTAATAACTTCCGAAGAATTTGACTAATTACATTTTAGTAGTGCCTGATAAGATACGTAGAAAATAATAAGCCACAGCTGCAATGTGAACAATACCGTTAGTGATCAATTACAAATAATGTTTATATTTCTGAATTATTCGGGACTGGACACGAAAAATTCCTTAACTTTTATTGAAATTTAAAATTGGTGATTAAAAGTATATACATACATAATGCAAATGAAATGTAATGTGCTTGTTAATTTAAGAACTAAAAAATGAGACTACAATTTTACTATAAAAATAAAATAATTATAAGTTTATCACGACGGCACTGTTATTGTGTTTATTATATGCTTGCCGCCTTTGAAACATGAGAAGCAATTTTTGCCAGATAACGGCAAAGCCAGATTTGGTTTCAGTGTATGCACTTCCGAAAAATTTGACCAATTAAATTTCAGTATTACCCAATAAGATACGTTAAAAAGTAATAAGCCACGCCAATACCAGGAGTAATCAATAATTACAGAATTACAAAGATTTATCTTTATTTCTATGTTCGTCGTAGAATTACTGACCGGACCCCAAAAATTGTTAATTCCTAATTCATATCGTTTCTACTTTACCGACTTTGTAAGTGCATTAAATCACAGAATACTCCATCCCAACGAGAAGCGAAAGCTTTGTCGGAACCTTTGATGTTGGGAGGACAGAAATTTCGGAGTGACAGTGGCAATGAAACTACATACTACACGAAGAAAAGTAGTGAGGAAGTCGTTCAAAACCGTAGTCAAATTATGGTTACACTGAGAAACGAAGTAATCATTTTTAAGTAATCTGTTTTGTATGAATTTTATTTTTTCTGTAAAATTTAGTATAACTTATATATCAATTCTGTACTGATAATTAAAAAGTTCTCAAGTCAAAAATATCGATTTGTTTTTTTTTTTAATTTTGAAATTTCTATTCACTTTGTCTTAAGTTGCTGATTTTTTTGTTTCCTGTTGAGGAATTTCTTTGAATGTGAATATCTATTAACCTCCAACACATTGATATTTTCGCTGCGCGTAAAAACTCTGTAGCTGCGGCTAGAATGACTGTATACCCCTTCGATTTCTTTCCATGCATCTAAGGTCTCTGAAACTTCTGGTTGTACAGTTATATTCAAAAAAAAGGGTACAAGTATTAGAAAGAGAAGTTAACGCCATCCTATTTGTGTAAAACCGGCTGGGATTTTTGGAGGTTATCAAATGTCACAGGTTATTAAAAATATAAATCATTGGCGTTGAGCATTAATTAGACGAAACCATTTATTCAACAATTATATAAAGAATAATTTTAATGACTGTTACAAATAGAATTTAGTATTTGGTGATAGAACCGTCTGCTTCTATAACTTTATTAGTCTATTTGGCATACTTTAAATTATATTAGATATCATATTTGGATCAAGATCTTCCCAGCACTCTAAGATTGTATCCCACAATTGATCTGAATTTTGTGGCATAAAATTTCTTTTATATATTTTTTTAACAATTATGCCCCAAATGTTTTCAATTGGATTTATATTTGGACTGTGCGCAGGCCATGGCAATACTACCAGGTTTTGCGTTTGAAACCAATTCCTTACGGCATGGGCACTGTGGACTGAACAATTATCCTGTTGATATATAAAAGTATTATTAGGATACAATTGCTCAATAGAAGGGAGCATTACGTGTTCCAAAACGTTAATGTAATTGTCGGCAGTAAATCTTCCCTCTAATCGCCAAAAAACACCAGGTCCATGTATACTAATCCAACCCCATACATTTACAGAAAAACGTCCAGATTTATTATGAGAGTGAATATATCGTTCTTCAAACCTAGTATTGGCTGGACGATAAACACGGATTTGACCGTTATAGGTCGACTGAAAAGTCTTTTCATCAGTAAAAATGATCCAAAATTGTGGGTTGCGGTAAATATAGTTTAGTGCAAATATTACTCTTGCTTGCCGATGTTCAACACTTACTAATGGTTTTTTAGCAGCTGGTCGGTTTTTTAATTCAGATTCATTGATCCTTCTGCTTACAGTAGGTTGGGCACCAGGAAATCCCGTATGAATGCTTGAATCCTTCGACGTCGCAAATGGATTATCTCTTAAGAATTGGACTAAATCAGCATCTTGTTGAGGAGTAGATACTTTGGAACGCCCTGAACCAACTTTTCTTTTTAATGATTGTTGTTGGACCCATCGTTGCTTAATTCTGAAGGTTGTTTTCAAATTTCTATTATAGAAATTTGCTAGCGCACGAATTGTCCATCCTTCTTCCATTTTCGTAATTATTTGAGCCTTTTCAATCTCACAAATGACGAGGCATATTAATTTTTTATTGTACGTAACGTTAAACCTTCTATCAAATTAAACGTCTTTGACGTCTATGAGTTGCATTTTTGATCACTTATGACATTTGATAACCTCCAAAAATCCCAGCCGGTTTTACACAAATAGGATGACGTTAACTTCTCTTTCTAATACTTGTACCCTTTTTTTTTTAATATAACTGTACTGTACTAAATTCAACTCGCCAGGACATATCAAACTTATGGTAGGAAAGGGTAAAAAGTTGTAATAAAACAGAATAATAATAAAAATTTATTGTATCCGACATCCGACGGGATTGGATGTAAAAAGTCTTTTAAAAAGTTAAAAGTAATGTAGATAAAATAAAAATAAAAAAGTAGTAAATTAAATCATCACCTCTAAAGAAGATGGAGAAAAGTTGTCAAGAAATCTTCTCTTCTGGTCTGCCGGTAACATAATAATCTTTTCAATCTCCCCAGACAAACCTTCTCAACTCTCTCATTCCCCATCATTCCTTTTTAACCAATCATAAGCATTCATCTTTCCCACTAATTTTCGATTTAGAAAATTTCCAACATAATATTTAAAACAAATAAACTACTTTCACTCAAATTACTTTTCAGAAACCATTAACAATTTTGCCTTTTTCAACAGAAATAAGTTTCCAAATTCTTGTTATCTCATATCTAAATCTAATTCTTATTTACTTTCGAAAAATGCCCACCGCAAAATACAATTACAAGTTTATTCTTAAATCTATAATGATACGGGTTCCATTGTCCTTTCACTATTCACTCAGTCTTTCAAGGAAAAACTCGTCCGGGTACCGTCACGGAACAATGTCTTCTCTTATTCTAACTATTACAAATAAGTACAGGGTTGTATTTTAACTTATATGCCCGCGGTATATTAAAATAATAAAAAAACTCTTTATTCTATTTCTGATTGATAAACTGATCCATAACAATATATATACCACACTTTTTGTACACTACAAGACTATACCTAGTTAATGCTTAATGGAATCCATGCAAATCCTAGCATATGCATATGGTGACTCTTTAAAAGTAGGTACGTATAATACAATTCGTTAAATTAAAAGTTAATATGCTATTGATATGATCCGTGGCTAATGAATATAGTTTTTAAGTTTTAGTTTTTATTAACAATATCTTAATTATATTAACTTCATTAATTTTACATCTACTATGTATACATAAAAATATATACTAAACCAAACAATAAAAGACCAATTATAACGTGGACATTCTAAGTTGATTAAGAGAGTATATAAGACATGGAAAATATAAGAATGTCATTGGCAGTGCTACATATACAACCATTCTGAGATTTTCAAGGTGGTCTTTATTGAGTCCCAACAAGCTGCACATATAAACCAAATTTTATTTATGCAACCAAATTACCTACAGATGCAAACAAGTCAACTGTACATAGAACTGGGCAAAAATATTCAATTAAATCATCACCTCTAAAGACGATGGAGAAAAGTTGTCAAGAAATGTATGTGATATAGTTTAATAATATACACACAACCAAACTTATATGGAATCACCCAGTATTTCCGATTTTGTAAAGTGTTAATAATTTTTTTTTAATGGAAAATGAACTACATTTTATACTAAACCAGCTAAATTACTATAAAAAAAAAACAATCAAAAAATGTTACAAATGCTTTAAATTAACAAAAACGCAAAAAACACGAACAAATGAAAACATTGCAATGGTTGGCTAAAGAAAGATACAGTCTTGTTCATTTTAATAGTCAGTGTTGCCACCTCTAGCTCTAACACAAGCTTCAATCTGACGGGGAATGCTTCTAATCAAAGCATCAACTTGTTCTTGAGGTAAGTTGTGACATTCCCTGCTCAACAAGAGCAACAATTCTTCC
Source organism: Diabrotica undecimpunctata (assembly GCF_040954645.1). Lineage (NCBI taxonomy): Eukaryota > Metazoa > Arthropoda > Insecta > Coleoptera > Chrysomelidae > Diabrotica > Diabrotica undecimpunctata. The sequence continues at coordinate 64,894,503 of NC_092811.1, forward strand.
CCTCTGAACATCTGACAAACCTACATAGGACATATTACCTTTTTTGAACTCAAACTTAACTTTACTCTGACGTTTCGGTTGTACAACTTACAAGTAAACAGAAATAACTGCGATGGTGACGATTTGACTCGACCAGACATTGATTGATGCGGTGTTGCCTAATCGAATATTATTTTAGAGGTTGTCCATTGAACTGTAATATTAATACTCCATAATTACTGTAATGAGTTTATAATTATATTTATTATCAGAGCCCTAATATCAAAGTTAAAATGTTTGAAGTAATTGATAAAATATGTTATTTGCTAAAGTTATTAGTCATAATCATTAAAATGAACTGAATGAATGGAAATCTATTAAATTAGAAAGCTAAATTTGTTTCATACTGAGAATTGCGATATTTAGTTAAAATAAATTGTTTCCGACGGTTGTGGAAATAAGCTTATAAAAATAAATTTACCTGTTTTTATTTTCAAATATCAAGTTCGCTATTTTCGCTGTCGGAATTTAATTGTAAATCGTCGCTATCTGAATCTTCATCTGGATTAATAAGAATATGATCTACGACTACATAAATTAGTGGCTCTTTTGACATCAATTCACGTTCAGTTGCGATGACTTTGTCTGTTATTTTTTTCCACTCCTCCACAGGAAAGGTTTCAAAAAATTCGTCCGACAGCTGCTGGATTGATGTAAATGTAAAGTCTACATTTCTGGCTCCTACATATGATTTCAAAGCTGCCCAAACCATTTCAATGGGATTCAAATCTGGATGGTATGGTGGGAGTCTAAATACATCATGTCCTTGTGCTCGTATAATTCTATCGATTGCATATTTTACATAACGAGGTTTATGCAATTTTATTATGTTATAGAGATCAGGCTTCAACATAGAGGCAGTATATGCAATATTTCTTTCCCGAAGCCATTCCTGCATAACACACTTTTTCGATGCAGACAGGTGCGGATGGGCAAGTAAAATTCTACCGGGAGAATAAACGACGGCGGCCCAAAATTTAAATATATATATATATATATATATATATATATATATATATATATATATATATATATATATATATATATATATATATAATATATACACATGGGAGTTTTTTTGATTTTTTTAAACTATAGAAACTTGAAACTTGGAATATAAAATACAAAGTTTGCTCTAGAAAATTCTATATTAAGATATTTAAGATATATAAATAACAAATTAATGTGTTATAAGCTATAGGTGAATGAAATATCGTTTTACATATATAGCTATCACTAAATGGTAACCTATTATTTATTATATTAATACATTAAAGCGTCCTTCATTAATTTGGTTGTTTGACCCAAACGATTAATAATTTCATCATTGTTGATATCGCTCAGTATATCATTTTCAATATTCATCAGCATGAACGACTCGAGTCTATTATCAGACAAGGAGTTTCTTAATCTATTTTTGATAAATTTTAAAGTTGAAAACGATCGTTCACATGCCACTTGCGAGATGGGCAATGAAAGTATATATTGATAAGCCAATACCAGCGTGGAATAAGCCCCCTTAAACAAATTATATTTTAAAATTGAACCGTAGCAACAAATGACACAGTTCTGACATTTGTTAGATTCGATGCACACCCTTGATTTTGTACTCTGTTTTGTTATACAGTCATCTTCGTCTACATCTGACTGTGCAGAAGAAGAGTCGTCTAACCCCACATCAAGTCTAGCATAATTTACTTCATATGAATCTTCAATTGTTAATTTAATATGTTTCCAGTTGCTTGCAAAGCTTGCTAACTCTTCTTTCAACTTTGCAGGAGTTGCAGAAGAATCAAACTGTATTAATTTTTCTGACAATATTTTTAGAGAATTCTCAGGTAGCTCACCTTTGGCGATTTCTTCAAAATTATTTGGATCTAAAATGCTCAGATCCCTACATAATTCAGCGTTGTTTGCAAATCTTCTACTGATTGATTCTACTGCAGTATCCGCAATAACGTTAAAAAAAACAATTCTAAAATTTTCTTTTGGGCTTACTGGGATTTCATCAGAAGTTTTCTCATCAAAGAATTTCTTTTTCTTTTTTGATCGAAACTCGGGCAATTGTTCTTCAATAAAAAATTCGAAGTCTCTCCTTTCAAAAGAGAGTTTAGCCCACCCTACAAATTTATCTGCAGATGCTTCAATGTCTGGAAAATTTCGTTGCATTTTTTTTAAACTCAGTATAGAATCATTAACCATAAAGTTACATTTTAATAAATCTAACCCTGTTGTCTGAATATATCTTGATAAAGGGCCTGTTATAGAGAACAGTTTTAAGAATATGTGCCCAATTAAAATATTTTCGTATTTCAGTAATTGTGCTTTGTAATTTGCAGCAGTCGCTCTTGCATCTGGCTTAATTTTTTGTGAATTTTCAATTGTATTAAGAATGTCAATTAAATCAACGTACAGTGCTTTATTAGGTTCATTAAAATTACCAAAAATTTTACTGAGCGCTGCTTCCTTTGACCACCAACGAGTTTCTCCTATCAACTGAAGTTTCTGTGATCTAGCATTGTTGCCAATGTCCAACCAGTAACCCATGCGTTGATGAGATTCTTTAAAAAATGCTGCTATACAATTCAGTAATGAAAAAAATGATGCGGCCTTAATGTGGGATTTAAAAATGTCTGTCAGAACAAGATTTAAAATATGCGCATAACACCAAACATGAACATGATTTGAATTTTCCTGGACCATGAAACTGGAGAATCCCGAATATCTCCCTTGCATATTAGCCGCCCCATCAGTAGAGTCAGCAATACAATTTTTTTCATCCAAACCATTTTTTACCAGTATGTCATGAATCATGGTATGGAATCCCTTCCCTGTTGAATTGTGACAAGGAACAACTGCAAGAAGGCGTTCGTGAATTGTTCCGTTGTAAACATACCTGAAATAAAATAAAATAAGCAAAGGTGAAGATTTTATTATACTTACAATTTAACATACCTTGTTACAACTGAACATTGGTCTGTTACTGAAATATCTTGAGTGCTGTCTATTTCTATAGAGAACATAGTGGCAGTCTGTATCTCTGAAGAAATCTTCTTTTGAATAATTTCTGTGATTATGACAATGATTGAATTTACAGTAGTTTTTGACAAAAATGTGTAGAAATTTCCAGCTCGACGTTTGATTTTTCTATTGTGATAACTTTTGCTTTTTTTAACAATGGCGTCCAAATGTTTCTTCAAAATAACATCAAATTTCGATAAAAGTAAGATTATTTCCAAAAAATTACCATGATCTAGGTTTTCATTTTCTAGATTGTATGCAGCTTCATTTGCTGTGCCCCGATAAGAAAGTCCTCGTTTGCCAATTAGTTTTATAACATCAATAATAACATCCAAAACGTGCCGATTGCTTGCAACTTTTTTATTTCTCATTTCAACAACGTTTCCAAAAAGTATTTTTTCAATTGTTTGATTTTTAATATACATGAAATATGTTTCGCAGTTTTTTCCATGACTGATTGAACTTTCATGCTCATTTATTCGCTGATATACATGTTTCCAATCAGACATACCCCTTGCAAAAGCAGAACTTTGATCTTTATTACTCTCAACTGAATAAGCAAGACAAATTGTGCAGAAAAGTGCCTTTCTTTCTTCACTATAGCTCAACCATTTCCTTTTTGTTTTATTATTACGTGTAAACGCTTTTTCCACATTGAAAGGTATATCTTTTTGGGCGACAGGTACCTTTGGATGGAATTCAAAAAATAGCTGTAATTTATTGGGATCCGGACGGTCGAAGAAATTGCCAGATTCTGTCTCTTCCGGCTGTCCCAGCTTTAGTAGCGCCTCTTCGTCTTTAAGTGCCTTTTTTACATTAGCTTCACTATCGCTTTCATCACTTGTCTCTATGTCGTCGTCCGAGTCCTCTGACAGCTTTAACTCAGTTTCAAATTTAGTTTCTGAAACCGGTAAATTTTCTTCGGATTTTTGCTCTTGCTCTTGTTTTTCCGTGTTAATATCACTTTCTACCCCTGAAGTTGAAGGAACAGAATAACTGTTGAGCAAATTATCCAAAGAGTGACATTTTTTTGCTATTTCACATCTTTTTTTCTTCTCCCTTTCTAGTTTTTTTTCTTGTCCTCCTTTTCGTTTTGGTGGCATTGGTATTTGATTTTTTATTCACTTAGTATATTGGTTCTGACGGCTATCATACAAGCAGTTTTCGTCCTAACGTAACAAATTTCATAATTATTGAACAGCTAGAATAGGCGCTTTTTGAGCATGTTTATACAGAGTATTTCATAACTATACCTACAAACCTTTAAACGTGGTAGGAGACATCACAACCAACATTCTTGCTTTATAAACAAACGCCCAAAAACGATTTGTTTGCGAATTAGACGTAAAAAAACACTTGAAAGCAATAGATTTTTACAAAATTTTATAGTTTTTTACAGAACTTAACAATACTACAAAACACTAAAAGTAAGTAAATTTTTTGTTTGGGAAAGAAGATGAAACAGGATGTACGAGAATTTATTTTAATCGAATGATTTAAACAGAAAGCTTGCACCTGCCTAATTTATTTTTATTAATGTGTTTATTTAAAAAAAATACGAACTTTTAGTACAGAATAACACCTTGTACTGTTTATCCGCGACTTTCTGGACACGGTGTATAGTGTTGAAACACCCTGTATAGTAAAAATTATTTTAAATAATTATTTCCTACCTTAAACTTCCACTCTAATAAATCGGCTTAAGTAATATATAACGTTATTGGTTAATTTAGAAGTAGGTAAATGTTTATTATTATCCTTCTACGCCACTATTCAACTAATCCCGAAGTAAAAGCGCACGTCACATAATAATTCGTGTCTTTTGGAACCGGAATAACTTCAGTGAAACAGTCAGAATTCGTGGCAAACAGTTGGTCAGTGAGAGAACAATAATACAGTCATCAGTATTATCCTCTTTACTCGTGCTGATCGACTTTCGCTGAGAGTTTCTGACGGTTCGTCGGCTGGAACAAACCCTATAATAAATACCACCTACATACTTTGTGATTTAAACCATTGGCGTACCAGAAAAATAAAATAAAAAGTTTTTCTACAGACAAAAATTGAAATAAACGATTAATTTATAAAAATATGTTATGTACATAATAATGAAGAAAATAAAATAAAGAATAATGGTTTATTGGCCTTTACTAATGCTAATAATTCGGCTCTAACCATATCTTCTGTAAAGACTATGCCAGAATTCATGCAGTTGAAAAATTAAGGGTTTAGGTCCGCGCGTGGCAGCCCACAAACGACGGCCCACCGGGAAAATTCCCGGTATCCCGGTGGGCCCATCCGCCCCTGGATGCAGATGTGGGACATTTATCTTCCTGTGTATTATGGTATGGCGCATTATCTAACACTATTACACTATTCGGAGGCAAGTTACACAAAAGATATTCTTCCAACCATTTTTTAAAATTTGCATAGTTCATGTCATCATGATAGTCTCCAGATTTTGACGTCGACTTCCACCTCACATAAGAACCAGGAACAAAACCTTGTTCATTTCCTGCCCCAACAATAATTAAACGTTGCCCTTTTGACACTGGTTTTTAAGTCCATTATTACTGGTATCACACCAATTGTTTTTTGCAATATGGCTCGTAAGTAAATAAGTTTCGTCAGTAAACACTATAAATTTATTTGCATTTCTTGCTTCCTTGATATTCCTCAGATATTGCAGCCTTAAATGTCTAATTTCGTGTTTCTCTATCAACATTTTTCTGTTGTCGACTGTTTTTTCCAGCGAAACCCAAGTTTGTGGAATTCCATCCTCATACTTTCTCTACTACCTGCATAATTCAATTCATTTACAAATTTTTGGTGAATTTTTTTAATTGTGGGAACTTGTTTATGGCGAAGATGAAAATCATATATTTGTCTCCGTAATATACTTTGATCACATGGATCTAGCTGTATTTTTGAGGACTTTTTTTGTCGTTTATTAGGTGTGGAGAATCCGGGGGTTTCTCCATTTTCAACCTCATGACCCTCTTTAGCTATTTTTCTGACGCTGGATAAACTGACACCTATAACAATTGAATTTTATATTAACTTTTTCCTCTTATTCGATTATTTTCTATATCTCTATAACACCATCTCTTTTTTTAATTGATTTATAACAAAAAATGGTAATCTAAGTATGCAAAACATTTATAATATATATATTTTAATATAATTATACAATCGATTTACCTGTCAAAGCAGCTACTCGTTCTTGCACTTTCGATAACTCAATAAGAAGAACATTTCCTTCTGCTTCCTGTTGCGTAAATTTCAAAACCGAGTATATAATTTCACGAGCTTGTGCACTCAGAACCCGATTTTTTACGGCACTTACGTGATTCATTTTAATAATAAGAAATAAAATAATAAGAAATTTCACCTCTTGCGTACTAGAATATTATGAAAATTCAACAAACAATCACTATTTCACGAATTACGAGGTTATCTGACAACGTAGCAAGTAGCAACGTAGGTTTTATATGGATGTTTACGCTTCGAAAAATTGCATACAACTGACTATCGGCTCCTCCGTTTATCGATGAAGTGACCTTGAGCATTGCAGCTATATCTGTCGAATTGTACACAAATAATAAAATTTTTCAATGTGTACTTGATCAAACTTTATCAATTATGAATCGTATTTCCAACAAAAACTTTTATCTCTTATCTGCAAAAAAAGTTGTTATACATTTCTTATTATTAGTAAGAAATACTGGGCGATTCTATATAAGTTTGGTTGTGTGTATTTTAGATTTCTTAAAAGTTTCTTAACAGTTCGACAATATTATTTCTTTTAAGTACACTCAAGTGCCTATTTCTCTCTTCATTTTGAAAATGTTGATGTTCAATGATATCATCATCCATTTCAATTTCTCCATCTTCATCATTATTGTCCATGTGCAATAAAATGGCATTATGTAGAATGCAACAAGCACTAATGATCTCAATGCCAAATTCAGGATTTCCTATATCTAAATACTTTAATCTCCTAAATTTACCCTTCAACAGACCAAAAGATCTCTCAATAACAGATCTAATGCTGCTTAACCTAGTGTTATACCTAATGGTATCCTCAGTTGTCGTTGTCCCTAAATGGGGTTAACACATTCCTCATAAGAGGATATGCAGAATCTCCAATAATATGAAATTCCTGTTGCAACAGTGGATTTACATCATTATTTAAATGTTCAAATATTGGGCTGGTATGGAATACCCTAGCATTGAATTGTTGGATCAAAATATATAATTACCATTATTGCTTCATTGTGGTTATCTGGCCACATTATATATATTGAGGCATTAATAATAAAATTGCTGACACAATTTCTTTAAAAATATTATGGGCTGTGCTCTTGGCTATATTGAACCTGTCGCCACAGGCTAAAAAAGATTCTGGTTTAGCTAAAACCCAGATGGTGAACAGCACTTTTTTTTCTAAAGGAATTGTAGCTCCAATGGGTATAACTCCTAAATTTCCTAGTTGCTGAGTAATGACCTAAAATATTTATTTGTAGTTTTCAAAGAACTAATAATCTTTACTAAAACCTACTTCAGCACATTCCCTACTCATGCGAAAATGCTTTACAAAAAGATCTCCCATGTAATGGGGAATGGTTTCCTCATAAAAATTTTGATTACGAGGCACTTGAGCTCTATCAACATTATTCAACTCTAATTCCTCATTTTGTGCCAACTGATCCACAACATTTCCAATTAGCTGGATATTATTTTCCTCGTCCGCTAGTTCTTCCACTAATATCCTAATTATGTCATTGCTTTCCATATTCCTATTATATGAATGTGGCCTAAGACGTAAGTTAAATAATATTTAATAGTCAAGCTAAATTGGCAATCTATTCACAAACGTAAACAAATTTAATTTTAAAATGACAAATTATTTCACATTGACAGATAAGGTAGCGGTAGCGGAATCCAGCAGGTTTTGACTTATGACATTTGGTCCAGCGCTTACCGATGAATGGACTACCTAAGTCCTGACGTCACAATGGGTGGGGATTTTGAAAACCTTTCCAAACAAATCTCGGTTGCATGTGTTTCTCCCGTAAGACTTTGGAAACGTTGATTTTTTTATATTTAAAAAAATAAATAAGGATTTTCGCTCCCAAATATCTATTCTGTGCGATTGGTTTTATAGGTTGTTCGTGAATTTGTGAGGTAACAGTATCAAAGTATTAAGAAATTTACTGTCAAAGTTCCTATTTTGAGGTTATATTGTGTGGGATTAAAACTTTAATTATTTTTTCTTTATTTCAAGGTATTTTATTGTTGTTTTTATCCGATTATTTCAAAATTAATCAATAAATCTTTGAATTTATTTACAAAGTTAAAAAAATTTAAATTTATTTTTTATTTTTTTTTAAGTGACTTTTATCCCAAAAGTACTTTAGATATATAAGGATAGGACTGTTATTTTATTATTACGTCCATCCCATTATTAGTAACATGGTTGTGTGCTTTGCTCCAAACTGTAAACATTAGAGTGAGCAAAAATGATGCAAATTTTTTGTATTCCCTTCGAAAATTTCAGAGAAGCAGAAGTGGATCAATCTCATTAGGCAAAAGTACTTATTAGTTTGTTTTAATATTGCTTATATTTTAGATATTCTGTGATTGTCTTTTCAGGTTTATACTAACTATCTGTCATGATTTTTAAAGATAATTTAAAATGTAATTGTGCTATTTGTATGTTAGGCTAAAATTAATAACTTTATTTTGGTCTGTTTTCAGGAGGCAAGATAGATAACCATCTAAGTACTCGTTAGTTTGTAGTTGTCATTTTGTGGATCAAGATAGGAAAAATGGACCTACAAATTTTGAGCATAACATAAAGAGAAAATTTGTGTTCTCCACTCCAGAAAAACGGTAAGCTTAAAATCGGATTTAAATGAATATCTTGATATAATAGGAATACTTATTTTAGCAAAAGACAGGCTCAGCAAATAAATTTCTCATTAGATGAACTTCAACTTCATCTTCAGTTGATATTGTAGATGAAGCAGCTGGACCATTAACAAATAGTCCTGAACCAGGTCCATCCACATCAATCCACACATAAAAAGTGGCTGTATCTCTACCAGAAAGAAGTAATGCATCTGTAGGGGCGGAAAATTACTTTCTTAAAGAAGAAGTAAATCAATTAAGTGAAAAATTAAAAAATCTTTTATGTTGGTTTAGTTTTGAACAAATTAAAAATAATGATGCTCATATTTTAATGTATACAGGAATGCCAACCAGTGCTCTGTACTTAACATTATTTGAAACTATGGAAGGTTTTGAGTTAAATTATTACGCAAACTGGCAAGTAAAAATTTTACCCAAAATTGACCAATTGACATGGATACATGCCTTGCATGAAATTTTATTTAACCCTGCTGTCCCGTTGGATTCAACTACACAAATGTACTGTTCGGGTCAATATGACCCAACTATGGCTTACGCCCTTAATCGAAATAAAATAAGCTAATAGTGTTAAACAAAACTTTACTAACAAAAAATTATGGTTAATTAAACAAAAATGATGTTGTTAATGTAAATTAAACCTTATTAACAAAAACAAAAGGTATTTTTTTCTTTCATTAATCAGAAAAGCCTAATAACAAATATCTACAAAATTAAATTTAGTTTACAACTGGGACAGTAATAAAAAGAATGGGTTTTACAAATATGTTTATGACGTATACAACATAAAATATTAGTCTTATTATCGTTTTTAGAACAAAATTTGGGGATTTATTGATGTCCATAAAACGAACGCGTTGTAGGCAGAAATGTCCAGCGTATTATAAAAAACAATCATGGGCCAGCGATTTGTCTTTCTCTTACATGTATATGTACCAACAAGATTATCTAGAGTATCCACTGCTCCCTTACTGGAATTATAATCTAAAATAATTTGGGGCTTTTTGTCATTTCTGTCACTAATAGCATTTTCATGATGCAAAGTACTCATGAGAACAACATTTTTATTCTTTTTAGGAATATAGTTAACAACAGTGGTATCTTGCGTGAAGTAAAAATACGAACTATGAACTTCTTTATTCGCAATTTGTGCTGGAAGCTCTGGTTTATTTTTTCTTATAGTCCCCAGCATTGTATTTTTTCTTTTTAGAAGAAGTTGGCTTAAATTGTACGATGTAAAAAAGTTATCGCAAGTAATATTGTGGCCTTTCAAATCATTAGTCAAGTCGCACACCACACGCATTCCCTGAATTCGTTCTGACGCGGCACCTGCTTCTTTTCCTGTATAGATCTGCAATTTTAGAGCATAAGAACTTTTGGTGTCACATAAAGCCCAAATTTTTATGCCATATTTCGCTGGCTTGCTTGGAATATACTGTTTGAAGGGACAGCGACCTCTAAAGGCTACTAATTGCTCGTTGATAGTAACATTTTCATCAGGGTTAAAAAATTTTGGTAGATTTCCCACCAATTTTCCCAAAATTTCACGTATTGCAGCAAGTTTATCTAATCGTCTCCTATCCTGTCTAGTAGTCTTGTTATCAAAACGTATCACTTGCGAAATTTTTGTAAACACTTCAAGGGACATTGTTGCTCGAAATATACTACGACCAGTTTCTTCATTCCACAAACTTTTAGTTGATTCACCATGGGACTTAAAAACTCCAGCTAACAATAAAAGACCAATGTATGCTTGAAAACCAATTTTATCCAAGTCTTTCCAGTTGGTTCCAAAAACACGCTGGCCTTCCATGTTTGTCATATTAATAATTTGGTTTGCAACTATGTCAGAAAAGAGCACGTCAAATGAATTTTTGATATCGAAAATTCATGCACATGCGTACCTTGTAACTCCTGGAGCATTATTTATAACAATGGCCGTAGAAAAAAGACCGCGTTGATAAGGACGATCAAGCGACCACTGAATATTACCATCTTTCGAAGGAACTGTTACAGAAGGTTCTACAGGATGTGGTACGTAGAATGGAATAAGAGAATCATCACTACTTTCTTCTTCACTCTCACAGCTTATTTTCGGTTAGCGTTCTTCGATGCGACATTATCAACATGCAAAAATAGACTGAAATATATATGAATAGCATGAATGCGCTTGACATAGGTATCATCAGTGTCCTACCACTTGTCTATCACTCCGACTTCCTTCTACATGACGTGCCCTTCTACCTGACATCGTCCAGCTACACTTCAAATTTTTTACAAGTTCTAGCTTGCAGAAACTTGTTTTTATTTATAAACTTACATGACTGACAAACACTGTTAGAAAATATAAAACACTACCAACTAAACATACGTACACAGGAAATTTTTAATGGTTCAAATACGTGGGTCATATTGACCCGAACGTATCATAGGTAACAATTTAATTTTTATCAAAAAAATCAGGAAGTTGAAGTTTTATCTCATATGCAATTGAAAGACCTCAGATTAGGTAATAAAGTCACGGAATACCAAAACGTTACGCAGCGTAATAATTTGTAAACTAAGAAATAATTTTTTTTTTTGGGTCAAATAGACCCGAACAGGACAGCAGGGTTAAACAAGTAATGGAAAAGATACCCTCAAGAAAAAAAATCAAGCATGCCTTCCAACTGCATTTTCATCATTTAGAAATTGTAGAATCATCTTAGATTGTACAGAAGTGTACTCAGTTACTCCCACTAGCATGGAAAAACAAAAATTAACATACAGTTCTTATAAGCATCATAACACCTGGAAGGTTCTTGTAGGAGTAGCACCAAATGGTGTCATTACATATGTCAGCAGTGCCTATCCTGGATACACTTCTGATAAACAAATTGTTAAAAACTGTGGCATTCTAGACCAAATGACCTATGGTGATGTTATTCTAGCGGATAAAGGTTTCTTAATTAAAGATTTATTGCCTGAGGAGATACACTTCCTTTTCTAAGTACCCCTCAGTTTACAGAGGAACAGGTGTATGAAACAGAAACCATAGCAAAAGCTAGGATACATGTTGAGAGGGTGATCCGAAGAATAAAGTGTTACAAAATCCACAAGGAAAATAATTCCTGTAGCTGGCTGTATACCACGTATAACAAAAGAGGTTAGTCTTTGTATGTGGGTATATTTTATTTTATAAAAACCCTTAAAAGGGCAACATTACAAGCACGAACGTTTTCGGAACAACTGTTCCATCATCAGGTTAAAATGCCTAAAATAAGTATAAACCATTTAGTTACAGCAAACGTGGTTTAAAATTTTGACTAAGGTTAAAAACAATAAAATGGTTATACTTACAGGTTAACATGCCTGAGCCACCAAAATATTTGGGTAAAAACCCTTTAAATTGAAAAATGTTACCGAAGAATGTACATGATGTTTATAATATTATATGATGTTTAATATTTTAATTAGATTTTACTTCAGGTAACATACACCCATGCTTAAGTGAGTTCCAGTGTCCGGAGAGTAAACCTCTTCAAACGGACTACGGTTGGCAACTGATTGATGAAATACTCATGAGCGGTGTCAAAAACAAAATGTCAATGAACCATGAAACAGTGTTAGTTAAACATTATATTACTACAGCCAAAAGATTAAAAAACTTTGATGATGTTAAAATGATAACAGTAATCCAGGTGTTGGAATTTAAAAATTTCTCTATAATTATTTAATATTGGATGTAAAAGATGTAAATTACTGGTGTTGTTGAAGGTCATGTTTAAGAAGATGACGTATGCATTAGGCAGCTTATTTTACTCTTTATCGTATGGAGTGTGGTCTAATTCTTCACAAATTACACCTTTTAGACCACACTCCATACGATAAAGAGTAAAATAAGCTGCCTAATGCATACGTCATCTTCTTAAACATGACCTTCAACAACACCAGTAATTTACATCTTTTACATCCAATATTAAATAATTATAGAGAAATTTTTAAATTCCAACACCTGGATTACTGTTATCATTTTAACATCATCAAAGTTTTTTAATCTTTTGGCTGTAGTAATATAATGTTTAACTAACACTGTTTCATGGTTCATTGACATTTTGTTTTTGACACCGCTCATGAGTATTTCATCAATCAGTTGCCAACCGTAGTCCGTTTGAAGAGGTTTACTCTCCGGACACTGGAACTCACTTAAGCATGGGTGTATATTACCTGAAGTAAAATCTAATTAAAATATTAAACATCATATAATATTATAAACATCATGTACATTCTTCGGTAACATTTTTCAATTTAAAGGGTTTTTACCCAAATATTTTGGTGGCTCAGGCATGTTAACCTGTAAGTATAACCATTTTATTGTTTTTGACCTTAGTCAAAATTTTAAACCACGTTTGCTGCAACTAAATGGTTTATACTTATTTTAGGCATTTTAACCTGATGATGGAACAGTTGTTCCGAAAACGTTCGTGCTTGTAATGTTGCCCTTTTAAGGGTTTTTATAAAATAAAATATACCCACATACAAAGACTAACCTCTTTTTTTTTTTTTAAAGTGTTACAATATATTGCAGCAAATTCCAAATTTTTGCATGTCTCAAATAACCGTGATATTCAGTTATGTGCTGCTTTAACGAATTTTCAATACCCTCTTATTAAAGAAGTTGAGGAGTATTACTCATAAAGTACTTTATTTGTGTTAGTAAGGGGGCGTAACATTTATTCTTGTGAAAATAAAAAGTGAATGTAGATGGTGAAAGATAAATTTGGATCTGTGACATCAATCAAATTTTGTACTTGGGCCTTTTGAAGTGTAAACTTTTAAAGAAATACTTATTTGTTGATGTATGTAACTACAAGTAACATTATGTTTATAGAGTATAAAAAATACAATAATAATGTTTATACAATTCTCTAACAAATAAAAATGATTAAACTGTGCTTTATATTTAACCCTTTGTGGCCGGAGTTAATTTTTTCTTTTTAATACCGATTTTTTTGGTTGATTTATGAACCGGTACACAAATTAAGTGCTTCCATAAAGTGACCACTAGGAAACTAGACCAAAATCAGAATCAATTCTTTTGGTGAAATTTTTAAAAACAATTGTTTTTTTCACTTAAACAGAGTCCAACACGACATGTAGAACAATGCCACCTAGAACGATGTGGTTGCGCACGCGTACTGCAATGGGTACAACGAACCTTATTTCCGTGGATTGGAAGATGGGCACATTTATCATATTTTATTTCAGGGGGAACTATAGTCTTAAATTTATTTGGTACACCTTGAGAACTCCTTCTGCCCTTTTTATCTGGATCTGGTTGTGCTCCAATTAATTCCAACGCTACAGCCAATCTAAAGTCTTTCAGAGAAAAACTTGTTACGTTTTCTGCCCGGTGTCTATATAAAATATAACTATTTACTACAGTTAGATCCAGAAAATGCCAAAACAATCTATGCCACCATTTCTTAGACTTGCGATTTATTTTGTATAAGAAATATACATATCTGACTGGTCGACATACCCCATACCCCCTTTTTATTGGCTTATGAGGCATATATTGACGAAAACCTATTCTCCCTTTATATTTGACCATCGATTCATCGATACTTTGATTTTCACCAGATTTATAGCAGTTTGCAAAAGTATGTGTTAGCCTGTCAATCATTGGTCGTAACTTGTATAGTTTATCATAGCCCTCGTCACCTTTCTGGGGTTGCACTGTATTATCGTTCATATGCAAATTTCCCAACATCCATGAAAATCGATCCCTGGACATGACCGATGATATAAAGTGATCCCTTACTTGAAATTTAGATGACCAATAGTCTTTATAACTAGGCTTCTTCGTAAGTCCCATCATCAAATTTATTCCAAGGAAACACTTCATTTCGGCAACATTCGTGGGCATAATACGTTCACCAAATTGCTGCGTTGCATATAGATTTGTTTGAAAAACCATGGTTTCAATTAATGCATTCGGAAATAGACATAAAAACGTATCTATAGGACTTTCAATTTGCTCAGGTATGCTGAGTCCAAAACTTTCGGTAAAGGGTGCAGTTGTAGTAAAAAAATTTGCATTACTCGTCCATCTGAAATTTTTGATTTGGAGCTGCCTCAATGTCAGCATCCTCGTCATTCTCACTGTCGCTATTATTTGATATGACTTGAAACTCGTCATCCTCAAACTCACCTAATTCATCCTCAGATGGAGCCCCTGAAGTGACAGACTCTAAATCTGATGGTATTTTTCGTCAACCAAAGCATATGCCTCGTCTGAGGCCAACTTCCCAATGTCCATGACCAACACCTGAAGTAAAACAAAAACAGAGATGTAGGCATATCCCACTGACCTGGTGGTTCCATAGGAGAACCACACATTTTATTTGCAAGTAGTAAATTTATGCTAAGTTTTACAAACACCAAATTATTAAATATCACAAAAGAACCGCATAACAAACAGAAATAACAAAAAACTTACCGAATAAATTGCTGATTTCAAATAAAATATATTGTTTGTCGTTCTTCACTTCACAACACTCGTGACTTATACAAAACAACTGTCGATTAGTGTGTCTGAACAATAAAATATTACGGTGGCAAGATTTGCATGAAGTGGGGATATACACAGAAATGCACTCCGACAGTGTGGTTCCAAGCAATCACTTCTAGGCCGTTAACAAAAATTATTTTATTTGTGGTATCTTCATGGAACCACTAGGCCCCAAAGGGTTAACAACAAATGTTTTTTTAACTTGGTTTTGAATCTTCAATGTTTCTTATAGCTTTAACTCTTGAAGGTATAAATATATCTTTACAAATCAACAAATTTATGACATGCTAGCTTTGTTGTAATACAAAAATTATTTGATGATCAATTCCTAATATTTTTTATTAAATTTTACCATTTGATCTCTTTTAACATGAAATATGATTGTCACTTATTCCAAATTGTCTTCAAACCACGGATATAATTTTAAAATCTACCTACTGCTACGCTACTGCAGTTGCTTCTTGTGTAGAGAAGATAATTACAGTGTTTACAACAATAATGAATTATTTAAATTTTTGGTATATTAAATATATTTTTTTAAATTCATCCTGTTTTTTTTTTCACACTTCATTCACCCTTGTATATACTTAATGAAACACTATTTACTTTTTGAAAAGTTTATTAATGTTATAAAATTTATATATAAAAATAAATTTATTTTCTCACAATTTATCAATAAAAATTAATATAAGCAACAAAAGAAATAATGTTACAGCAGTAATGTCCACACAACTATACATTTATTGTTATATAAAAAAAATGAAATACAATGGAACAGCCATTTGATTCTGTTGATCAAAATTTACATTTAGTAATATAGAAAAAATAACCAACTTTTGCTATTAAAATTTATCGTAATAATAAATAGAAAATGCAACAATACAATAGTTTGATCAATGGTGGGTAATTTGGAAAGGTTTGATAGCTTGGTTTGCCTAAAAGGGACATGGAGGATAACAATTGTGGACTGAAACTATGGGAGTGTAATAAATAATGACAGCATAGTTAGACCCTTGTGCATGCATCTGACCTGAAGAGTTGTGATGTTAAGAGAACTTTCAATGTTAGAGTAATTGATTTCGTCAGCTGTATGGTGACCCTTAAACGAAATAAATCTTAGGAATTTATGTTGAACCCCCTCAATAGCCTGAATATAAACATTATGGTATATTAGGTTTGCTATTATTTTTATTACCAACATTGTTAGTTTAAGCATTTACATTTAGAGAAGCAGAAAACTCATTAAAGAGAGTGAGGTATTGAGTTCTAAGATATTCTTTGTGAACTTTCTGTTTCTGAATAATTTTAACTTTGAGATCTGGAGAAAACCAAACCGGAAATTTCTTCGTTGGAAAAATGTTTCCATCGCTGGTACATTTATTAGATAAAAAGCCAAACTGACTATATATATATATATATATATATATATATATATATATATATATATATATATATTATGTAAACCAAATGTAAAACATGATGTACAGTTAAAAATAACCCGTCATTCATTCAACAATTTTGGCAAATATTGAGCCAAATAAAATTTTTCTAACAGATCAATGTTTGGGGCCCAGGTCAAATCTTTTTCTATTATAACTGTAATTATCTCCTTCAATGTCCATATACATAAATAACAATTTTGTCGTCCTAAAATATGCAGGCAGCCTTGAATTTGGTGGTAGTAGTTATGTCCAGTATTAATTAATACTTCATCCTGATCATTATATGATATTATATATTTATCTGAATTTTTCAACTTTTCAGATAATTTTTCATTCCGAAATGTATATGGACACTTAACTTTTACAATGCCATCATCACCAATTAAACCATCTGGACTAGCTCCTAATAAGCCTGACTTTGTCAGCCAAATACCTGTAGGCTGCACATCCAAATTCAGTGTATTTCTGAGATACTCTATACCACTCTTTTCGTGTGTTCTTTAATACTGTTAAATTTAATTAATGTTAACTGTTAATTAATAGTCTTCCTGAATTGAGGGTTTGTGGTTTGTGTCTGGTTACTATGTTGTGGAGTTTGAATTGTATCTGATGTAGTCTGTGGAGGGTCACCTTATTGGGGAATCATGGCTTGCAGCATTGATATATTCTGATGGTTAGCATTGCTAGAGATATGATTAATGGAATGGTGAGCCAGCTTAGCACATGAGTAATGAACCAACTTGACCATAGAGTGTCCCACCAGGATCGTGACTCATTGTCGATGGAATGGAATTCTTCATCAATGAAGCTGTAGTAGTCCAGAGTTGCTTTTGTTGATTTTATGATGGGATCTCCTTTACAAGAGGAAATGCTGGGCACCTGCATGGTGTGCAGAATCTTGTTGCATGGGAGATGGTGGTGGATGTGAGTACAAGGATCCAGAACAACAACATGAGCATCCATGACCACCTTATCCAACTGTATAAGCATGAATGAGCCTTCCTTAAGGCCTTCCCTACTCATTATAGTCTTCTTCTTCACCACACATGATGTTGAGTCATGATTAATGGCTATGGAATCAAGTGAAATCACCGACACCTCGAGATTTCCCTCTCTAGTAACAATCAGACTGTCACTCATGACACTTAATCTAAAATCACCCACACTATGTGGTAGCTCCTGGCAGGCTTCTGGAATTAAAGGTTCGAATGACTTGCTTGCTTTGCAGTAAGGAGCCGTTCCAAGGATGGGGGTGCAGTAATCCAATTCATATGCCATGTGTGCTCTGTTATTTGGTAAGATCTGAAGATCCCAAAGCTGGCCTGGTCGTGATCTTCCCAGATTGGTCTGGAAAGGACATAAGAAATATCTCTTTCCTCTAAAATTCACAATGGAATATCCAGTGGCTTGGAAACTGCTCATGATTTCTGAGCTTGAGACCACCATTGATGCCGGACCTTGAACATTAATTTCATTCTCAAGGGCTGATTGTGACAATCCATAAACTTCAGTCCATCCAGAGTTCTTGATAGCATACTTAACAGCCTTTCTGGAACACTTGCTTGCATACTCATCCTTGAAATTTTCCCAAAAGCACCATTTTTTATGTCTCCATAGCATTGTGTCATTGTCTCCTGTGGATCTGAAGTAATCCCCATCCCAGGCACCAGGGTAACCTTGGTCACTACATTTGCCGATAGAGTTGCACTTATCAGCTCCATAAAAATAAGCATCATCATAACTTGTCTCAAAGTTAGCAGTGTGGTACTCCAGATTTAAAGGAAACACTTGTCTGGATTTGTTGATGAAGATAGTATTTGCGTTGATATGTACTGAATCCCCTTCTGTGGCAAAAAACGAGAGAGAAAACAAGTTATTGGCCTCAGCTGTTGGTATCCTGACTCCATGACAGAACAACAGAAACACAATAACCTGGACTTTCCTAAGAGTAATGGTAATCTTGCCATTGCCTGTCCCAATGATGAGAGGTGCAGGGGCCCTATCTCTCATCAGAATGTCTCGAGCAGGAGCCTTTTCAACTTCAATGGTTGGTCTGAATAAAGGTCCATAACTTCTGACTTGCTGGTATCCTGGAGGAGCTGCCCTAGTTCTAAGGTATAAGCATCTACTGACTACATAGATTGCCAGTAATATTATGACCAACGGTATAACAATAACAAGAACATGTCTGAGGGGAACTTTGGAGCAGTCCAGGTCTAGTAGAATAGAACTGAATTGATTTGATGCCGTCCAAATTATAAGCCCCTAAAAATGATAAACAAATATTTTACTTTAGCTAGATATGAAAGGAAACAAAATGTGTTTATTATAAATAATAGTGTACATTCTTAAAACGTATCAACAGTTCAGTTACCCTACACTACCATTTTTAGACATATGCAAACAATAAATTGAAATAGAATCTGATGGAAAACCTTCAGAATTTAAGCATTGTATTTGATTGCAAATAATAGAAATGTAACAGTACATACCAATAAGTGTTTTAAATAAACTTTCTGGATACTTATTTCTCTTGCAGCAAGAAATAATGGAGCCAAAGTTGCTAGAATTAATTCTATATTTTCTGGCAAGAAACCATTTTTCATTGAGTACCTGGCCTGTTGTCTCATGTACTATTTTATATCTATTTAATATAAAATAAATTTCTATAATAAATGATATCTTCAATTAATTAAATATCAATACTTTCTGCTTCTAGCCGTTCTTCCTGTAAAAGCCAAGTGAATCCCACAGTATTACCAGAACTACTTAATTTGGTCTTTAATTGTTTTGATTCATTGGATAACATTTTTCTATTAAGGGCTTTATATGGCCTAGGAGGATATAGTGCTTCTGCAGTTTTACTTTCTGTCTTACTTTGGACAGGAATGTTCCACGTACATGTTTTATCAGTAATTGATATATTGTAATGTCCAAAGAGAGCTATAGTGGCTATATGATGGCATTTAATACCCCTAGGACAGGAACAATTTGCAATTTTGTCCAAAATTATGCGCTGTGTTGTAAAACGTGAGAAGCAATCAACAAACATCAAACAAACCCTATTTTTATGTCCTTACTGTCATGTCCTGTCAGTTGTCATTGTAATAGTGATTGAAAATGGATTGAAAGCGTGTCACAGTCACAAAACGAATAAACAAAATGGTAAATAATGGAAAATAAACAAGAAACTGAAAAGAAAATAAGTAGGATTGAGGTTTAATTTTTATTTCTTGATTTAGCAGAAAAATATGAAAAAAAGTGTGTGATAGTGGTACACCCTAAAAACTAGAATATGGCGCATCTAGACTCGATTAATTTTAATAGGTGAGTATATAATTATATATTTTTTTTTTCCTATTTAACTACAATTCATTTGATTGTGGGATCTGTTCACTTTTTATTGCTTATATGGTACTAAGAATAAGAACTATTCCATCATCATAGGCATATGAAAATATGTTCTTAAAGTGGCAACTGGGAACTGCAAGGTTCTAGTAAAATATCTATGGAAACCGAATACACCAAAAATTATAATTATGACTCTTTCCTACATATTTGTAATACTTTTTTTTATAATTATGTAGTTTAACTTTTTTTTTATTTTATTTCAGAATACCTTATGCACTGTGTCATGAGCAATTGATGTACCTGTCTAGTTCCATGGTATTTTTCTATGTTTCCTACAGACAACTTATTGTGGAAGGAGTTTACTTATGTGCTTTTGAGGATAACAATGATGCTCCTGTTATTCGTATCAGCAAAGAAAATGTACCTTTGCAATTGAAAACTGTTGCATATACCTCAGATCGGTAAAATGTGAATACTACAAAAAGAACATGTTCAACTAATTTGTCTTCCTCAGAAACTGAAGACATACAAGTTTGCAAATTATTTGCAAAGTTATTTTCTTTACTTAAAATATTATCAGGAAAATAGGATATTTTGAAAAATATACATCATTTGTAATATTTTAGCTTTAATAATCAGTTATGAATGGTACTTTCAAGTAAACAACAGATTAAATATCTTAACCCAGCATCAATGTCGTTAATTTTATTACACCATCACTGTCGTGTTAGATTTTATCTAACATTAGTGTTTTTTCAATAAAACAATTTTAGTTTCCCAATAACTCATTTTAATAAGCAAAAACTGAAACTAAATT
Organism: Diabrotica undecimpunctata; assembly: GCF_040954645.1. NCBI lineage: Eukaryota > Metazoa > Arthropoda > Insecta > Coleoptera > Chrysomelidae > Diabrotica > Diabrotica undecimpunctata. The sequence continues at coordinate 64,915,657 of NC_092811.1, forward strand.
ATTTAACACATTCAAACTTAACATAATTATGGCAACAAAACCGAAGAGGGTAAGTTAAAAGATAAGAAAAAGTAAGTTTTGGTAAGCAAAGTATTCCCTGTTTCGCTTAGACTCTGCGAACAATTGCTTAACGTTATTCTGTCTCACTGCCTAAAAAAAAACACAAAAAGGGAATAAGTAAGCTAAAAAGGTAAGTAAACAAAAAACTTACAATGATTTAATTTTCATCATTATCGTCATCTGTGCATTCCGTGCATGTATAACTTGTTCTCTGCGTGTGTTCTTTACAAATTGGGCATTTTATCTAATTTTTGATTGGTGCAATCAACAATATAAGAAATTATCTCATCGGGGAAAAACAATTGCCAACAATCTAGAGCTGTTTTATATCGTTTCGCTACATTTTTTACGCCTGGCAACTTCGTAATTATATTTTGCCGGGAGGTTTTATTTCTGAGATCAGTTCTTTTGTGATGAAGCCACTCTGTTTTGTCTTTTCCTCTAGAGATTGGCACATCAATTGGCAAAATAGTTATATTTGAAGCACTTGTGGATGGAACCGGCTCACTTTCAATTATTTCCTCACTCTCACTCAACCCAGATTGTTCTGTATCGGAACAGTGTTCACTATGCCCAGATGGAGCATCTGAATCCGAGTTATTATCCATTTCCACATCACTCTCACACTCCTCGAACCATTTTATCAATTGAGGAGCAGACTTTCTATATGCATTTTGTCCATTTTTTCAAATTTTCAACCAAAGATGGCATCGCAAACTATATGTATATAGCCACCATTTTGTGTCACGAAAGACGTTCTAAATGCATTCTGTTGTCTGCAAATTAAATGAAAAAAATACCTTGGACTTTCTATGTGCTGTATGTCCATTGACGGTAGACGAACTAAACGAAGTTTGTCCGTGCGCTATGGACTAATTGCGATTTGTTTGTCGTTGGCGGCCGTTGTCGTTATATAGTTGGTGTCTATACTGTTAAGTTTGTTTTATGTGCGTTTGTTTTTCCGATTTTCAACAAAACAATATATAATAATGGATGTAGTTGTGACAGGAGATCATGTAGTTGGTGATACGGACCACGGTAGCAGAAAAAGAAACAGATAAGTATCTAACTTCTAAAGTAAAGCTTACCTAACATTGCGTAAAAGCAATGTTAGGTAAGCTTTAATGACTTATAGGTTACTTTTGTATTTTGGTATTGTTTACTCAATAGCATCTTAAGGTCTTATGTGTTGTCGTTAATATTTTAATATCATTCTCTTTTCAAGGCATTCAAATCATTATCCTAATTTTAACATTTTGTTGATTTTCCTGTAATCACGCTAATCGAAAAGATTTTTGCTGTAATAAAGTATCCGAAGACGATATTAGGACAATTAGAAGTATGTTTTATGAAGCAATAAACAAAAATCTACAGGATAATCATTTGGGGCATTTTATGGATGTTGAAAAACCAGATAGATGTCGGAACCGAAAAATAAAAAGAAAATCCCACAACTTCTTTATAAGATATCATGTAAGTTTTACTTACAATAAAATCTTATTTAGCATTAAAAGATTTTGTTTAGATGTTTTAAAAACACGGTGAAAAACACAATATGAAGGTTTTATTCTTTATTTTAGGTTTGGAAGAATAGAAAAAAAATTTACATTTGCCAGAAATTCTTCTTATCCATATTTAGTGTCAGTCAGAGACCCGTAAATACTATTGCTCGAAAAATGCAATCTGGCAGTGGTATTATTGAGAACCGTGGAGGAGACAAACGGTCTTTCAAGAATGTTGAAAAATGTGAAGCTGTTAAAAAATTTATAGCCAGTTTGAAAGGACATTACGGGCGTGCTAAATCTCGGCGCATTTATCTATCATCTGAAAATAATATAACTATTGTATGGAATCTGTACAATAAAAGTACTGCTGAGAATTTGAAAGTAAATTACAAGTATTTTAGTAGGATCTTTAATAGTCATTTTAATATTGTATTTGGAAGCCCTGCTACTGACGTATGTGGTTTTTGTGTCAGGACCCAAACTTCTATTAGCCTTTGTAAAGACAAAACTGCTGTTGAAGGCGTAACTCCCACTGCTGTAGGCTCTGTCAGGATAGGTGAGGTAGGTCCAAGGGGTCATGTCGCTTCAATCTCTTCGCTTGTTGGTTGTTGAGAAGATTGTGTGCCAGGGTATTAGGATGCACCCGCAACCTGTTTTGATATTGTTCAGAAGTTTTTTTGCACTCTTCAGAGACTGTTAGTACGTGAAGATCTCTATGTATTGCATCATTCTGGATATACCAAGGTGCATTAGCGATTGTTCTCAGAGTTTTGGATTGGAATCTTTGTATTATCATAATATTAGATTTGCTAGCTGAACCCCAGAGCTGTGAGCCATATGTCCAAATGGGTTTTATTATTGTTTTGTATATCAGCAGCTTGTTGTCAATCGATAGGTGAGAGTTTTTTCCCAACATCCAGTTAAGTTTTCTGTATAAAATTCCTAATTGAAGCCTTTTCGTCCATATATGTTTGGTCCAAGTTAGACGTTTGTCAAGGTGAATACCTAAGTTTTTTACGTCATGCTTTTGGGGCAAAGGATGTCCATTGAGGTTAACTTGTGGACATGTACCTCTTCTTAGAGTGAATGTAATTTGTGTAGATTTTGAGGGGTTTACTCTAATTCTCCAGAGTTTAAGCCATTCATTTGTTTTGTTCAGATGTAGTTGCAGTCTCTCTGATGCTATTATTGGGTTGCTATGAGAGGCCAAGAAAGCAGTATCATCTGCGAATGTTGCAAGCGTTAGGTTATTGCTTATTGGCAAGTCAGCCGTATATATCAGGTACAGAATCGGTCCGAGCACACTACCCTGAGGTACACCAGATAGGATGGGGTAGAGTTTTGTATAGGCTTCACTATATTTTACCAGATATCTCCTTTCTGTAAGGTATGATTGAAGCAGTTTAAAGTAAGGGTAAGGTAAATTTTTCTTTAATTTGTACAGAAGTCCTGTATGCCACACCTTGTCAAAAGCTTGAGAGGCGTCTAAAAAGGCTGCAGTATAATATTGCTTGTTCTCGAGACTACTTCTTATTGTTGTGTATAGTCTGTGAACTTGTTCTATTGTACCATGTTGGTTACGAAAACCGAATTGATGGTCAGGTATGAGACACTTTTCGTCCAATATTGGTTTGATTTTTCGTAGTAGAAGTTTTTCGAAGACCTTAGAGATGACTGGGAGTAGACTAATCGGTCGGTATGACTTGACATCTTTTGGATCTTTACCAGGTTTTTGAATGAGTATAATCTGTGCCACTTTCCATTGCAGAGGGAAGTAATGCAGACTAAGCATAGCATTGAAGATCATAGTGATTATTCTGTAACAGTCATTGGTTAGTTCCTGGAGGATCTTACCCGTTATGAGGTCGAATCCCGGAGCCTTATTGGGTTGTATCTCATTCTTTATTATCTGTTTTACTTCTTTAATATTAAACTTGGTGATTGGTAGATCCATTTGATATGGAGCCTCAAGAAAAGAATTAAATGGTTCTTCTTGTTCTAATGGCACTACTCTGTTAAATGGACTAAATACTGTAGAAAGATGTTCAGCGAATGTCTCAGATTTTTCTGTGTCTGTTCTTGCCCATTTACCTTTGACATTTTTTAGAGGAGGTATGGCGTCTTGTGGACCTTTTACCTTTCTCGTCGCCTTCCATAGAGAATAATTGGTGTCTTTGGACGGAGTCAAATTTTCTAAGTAAGTTTGGATCCCCCTGTTTTTCTCTTCTTTTAATAGATTTTTAAGTCTTCTGGTAATTCTGTTTAAATTTTGTTTGTCAATAGGAGCGTGTGTGTTTTGCCACTTTTTTCTAAGTTTTCTTTTCTCATCGATCAGGTTTTTTGCACTTTGCGAACAGTTTATGCTTTCCTTCCATGTTGTTTGTTCAGGAGTAGAAATCCAACCTGCCTTTTGTATGGAGGTAGTAAGTTGTTGTACCGCATTTTCAATTTGTAATTCTGTTTTAAGTGGCAAGTTCGTTGGTATTTGTTCTGCTAGTGCGCTTCGGAATATTTTCCAATTTGTTTGATTATTGGTTAGGACTGGAAGCTTATTTCTGAGTATGATTTTGGAGTCTAGGTCAATTAGAATGGGAGAATGATCTGAAGAGAGGTCCCAGCATGATTCTATTGCTAAATAGTTAAGAGAGATACCTTTAATCACACAGAAGTCTAAGAGATCTGGTGTTTTATTTGGATCTGTAGGCCAATAAGTTGGTTCTCCTGTAGATATGTGTTGTAGGTTGTTTCCTGTTATTGACTTCAGCAGTTGTCTACCCCTTGTTGTAATTACCCTAGAGCCCCAGTGATGATGTTTACAGTTAAAGTCTCCTCCTGCTATGAATTTGTGTCCAAGAGAACTGAAATAGGTGCTAAAGTTGTTTTCGTTGATTGGTTGACCAGGAGGACAGTAGACCGCAGATAAGGTAAGGTTGCCTAGCCAGTCTTCGATGACCATGCTAGTTGATTGCAGGTACTTTTCGCTGAGCTTATTTAACTCATGGTGTTTTATATTAGATTTGATAATAATAGCTGTGCCACCGTGTGCCTTGTCATTGGATGTTTTGTGTAGTGGACAATGTATTTTGGAATTTTGATATAGTTTTTGTCTGTTAGATGAGCTTCTGATACAAGCATAACATCAATTTTCTTCTCGTCGAGGAAAATTTTTATTTCTTGGATGTGGTTCGTTAGGCCATTTGAGTTCCAGACGGCTATTTTAAGTCTGTGTTGCATTAGTGCATTTTGGAAATCATAGACATAAGAAGATTAAGCATAGTGTCCATTCTCTCTACTAGTTTTGTCATCAGGTTTTCAAGGTTGGCGATTTTCGTTGAATGGTTTGAGCCGACATTAGTTTGTTGATTTGTGATTTCATCCGCTTGACTATTTTCTGAAGTTTTTTGAGCGTAAGAAACACCAGGGGTTACTCTTTGACTATTGGTTTCATGGGTGTCTGTTCTGTGGGTCTCTTGATTCTTTCTGAGTTGGGGGAATTTTCTTTTTGTATTTGTTTGTATACGCTGCAGCCCTTATAGTTGGCCGGATGGTTTCCCATACAAAGTACACATTTTACGTTATTGCTTCGTGGACAGTGTAAGGTAAGATGATTACTTGCACACTTTACGCATCTTGGAGGCATAATGCAGAATTTTTGTGTATGACCGTAGCGTTGACATTTGGTACATTGGGGAACCTGACGTTTGGGATATGGTGGTTCGAAGGACACAATCATGTTCTGGAGTGCTCTCACATCATATATGTCTTTATTATTTGGCTTAGATTTTTAATTCTATATAAAAGAGCGGAAGCGCTATTTTGGATCCATTCTTATATATATATTAGCTATGTTGGTTACTTCGTGTCCCATTAATCCTAGCTCATGTACTAAAGTGTCTTTATCTACTGTCTGATGCATATTACGAAGTAATATGCATCAGACGGTGCTATCATACGGTAGACAAAACTGAAATAGAGAAACTAAGAACTTCTCTACGTGTACATAAAATACGGGCCAAACAATTTTTTAAACTAATAAAGGAAAAACCGGAACACACTGTTTCCTACTGTTTTGACCTTCAGCAGGTTCAAGTCTTACCGAAAGTGACAATTCAAGATGCATTTTACGCCCAGCAGTTGCCTTTTGATTGTTTTTGTGTAACCGACGTGGATATTAAAAAGCCAGTTTTCTACAGCTGGATGGAACATCAAGCAAAAAGGGGATCTGCAGAAACAAGTTCTGCTCTACGTGATTTTCTTAATAAATCTGAATTTGGATCAGGTATAAAATAAAAATGCACACATGATGCATATGCTCATGCTATGGTTATACAGAGATGCACCACAAAATATTAAATTTGTGGTTCTTATTTTTCCGGTACGCGGGGTTCATATTTGCCAGCGGACCGTGTTTTCGGGCAAATAGAAAAAGTTACACGATCCTACAGTACAATAAAAACCCCTACACAATATTATGACATTTGCTCCAAGAAGGGAGAAGTTAAACAACTTGGTAGAGACTGGACTGTTTATGATATAAAAACTGTGTTAACCTGTTTAAAAAATATTGAAGGAATCAGTGCAGCCAAACGAATTATTATTAAGAGATCACAAAACAACAATATTTTGCTTAAGACCGAACTATTCTACAGAAATGATGGTCCATCCAAAAAATTCCAAACATTATTGAAACGTGGAAAGAAGCTTTCGACTTTACACTTACCTGCTGTAGAACTCCAAAACAAAATTAAAATAAAAAAACTCCAGAGCCTCTCGAAACTATTAGTGGAACTGTCAGGGGTGAATTGGGTCAACGATCCTGAGCTAACATGGTTACAACCAATTCTTTCTGACACTGGTGAGAAAAATGACAATCAAGTTAACCTTGGTGAAACTGAGGATGATGACGTTATCGAAGGAGCTGAGTACTGTGATTGCAATGATGATGACCATGGGGACCTTTATGATATGTAAAATGCCATTATTGTTCCATTCATTTTTAAACATTATTTTGTATTTAAAAATAAAATACTATTTTTATGAAGCTACTTGAGTTTTTTTTACATCTTTACTACCAAAAGTCTGTCATACCGCTTGGTGTAGACAATCAAAATGCGTTTTGTTCAACAGTTTTTTCAAGTTTTTTGGAATATTATCAATACTAAATTTTTAGCATATAGGTATAATATTTAAATGATTTTTCATCCATATTTTAGGTATATCAGTTTTTCGTTCAAGTTCTTGTCAAACGCATAGCAGTTTTTCTCTATTTGCCAAAATTACAAAAAATGGACAAAATGCATATAGAAAGTCTGCTCCTCAATTGTTCTTGTGTTTTCTCATCCATTTTAGATAATAAGTGTAAAAGACGAGCGTAAATAATCTCGACAGACTACACGAAATAAACAACAACCTTACTCGACAGCGAGTACGCGATCACTGTCGTGTTAGATTTTATCCAACGTGCACCGCGCAGTCCGCACCTCCCACTCCAACCCATTGTTTCGCTTTAAAATGCGATATATCCAAAGCATCACCAGGCATATCTAGAAGCTTTAAATCATAACTACCCGAAAATCAAAAATATAAGGGTAAATTCGAATTTGTTAGATTTTTTCTAACATCGACAGTGATCGCGGGTTAAACTAATGTAAATTATTCTATTAAAACAAAAACATATACTTAAAGTAGAAACATACTATATTAAAATACAAGCTACTGATTGTCTTTCCATGTATTATGGGCTATCATTTTTTTGGATGGTATGAATTTTAAGCAACCGCCATTCTTTTTAACTCCTGCTTTGGTTGCCAAAATAGCCTTTGCTGTTGAAGAGTTTAATAAATTCCGTTTGTAACTTTTTATGTAAAACAAATTATGCAAAACAAAAAGTAGCTGTAGCGTTTTTTTTTTAATTCGGAAATAAAAAAGCATTAGGATCATTTTTTAAATTAAATATTTGAGACCAATATTGCTCACAGTCATCTGAATTTAAATTTAATTTTTCAAAGTCTAATAGAGCGTGTTTTCTCCATTCATTATCTAACTCCTGAATATTGACATATTCTTTTAAAATAGGGAATTGATTAGTTACACATTGTAATGATTTTATTTCAAAGCTTTGTGCAATTTTGGGATCCAATATTGAAATTATTTTATATATAGGGTCGTTAAAGGTGAATCGATTTTTAATATTAATAACTAACTCTATATAGAATTCTAAAATACATTTAAAAAACTATCAAATTCTTTTTGGTTCAAATTTGGCTTATTTTTTAATTCTTTCAAGCTTTCTGTTGCAGCTACTCCTGTATAAATATCATGTAAACTAACAAAATTTGTAGGGTTTTCATGGTTAAGTCTAAATATGTCGTTGGTTCTTTTTATTACAGACATCTTTATAAAATTGGAACATAGCGTTCTCAACAGAGTTTCAGTTTGTGGCTGAACCTTACAAAGAAGTGGTTTTTCTGACTGAAAGAGTAAATTGAAGTCTGTCATTAGTCCTAAAGAATATGATATAAACTCTAAATATACCGGTGTGAACAAATTTGACATGGTTTCTAACATTGTTTCTGTTGTAATTGACGGGTCTTCAAATACATACTCTGTCAAATATGCTCTAAGTGGCTCATATTGCTCAAGTACTCTATCGACACATTCTCATAGATAACCATCTTGTTATGACTGGAGAGAGTATCTTGTGAATTTTCACTTGAAAAAAATTTTGGAACTCTATAAATTTGTGTCTCCTCAAAGCACTCCTATTAAAATGACTGCCTATGTTCCGTAGCAGATCTTTCACATGCCTAGGTAATTTTAAACATGCTTTTGATGTAGCTAAATGTGCCATATGACATGAGCATCTAATGCATACTATGTGTGGAAATTCTTCTTTTAACTTGGAAAATACAGAGTTAAACTCTCCAACCATAACATTGGTAGTATCCGATGAAAACCCTACAAAATTAGTTAGTGGAATATTCTTTGAAGTTAAATAGTTCTTTAGAATACCATATAAATCACTAGCTGTTGATCCATGAGCCTCGACAAGATCAAAAAATTGTGTATTGGTTGAATTATTTTCATAAATTACACAGGTTTACAAAAAAAATATTTTTTAAAATTGTTTGGAATTTCATAACTGATTTTTATGTATTTTTCAGCGCTGATTGCAAAAATGCAATCCATTTTTTTCTATCACGTAAGGTTTTCTCACAAAAAAGCAATTACTTTTTGGTATAATAACAAAATTTTAGCAATTTTTCAAATTTTTTCTTAAAGGATTTTATTTCATGTATAATACATGTTATAAACTACATATCTAGTACACTTACATTTCTCTTTAAGCTCATAAGTCCTTATAGAAACGCTTTTGCTTTCCGTCGAAGCTTCTTTTATTGCTTTTCCGGCTGTGTACTCGTTGAGGGTCATCTCGTTTTAGCATCCAGCAGTAGTCCGCTATCTATCATGGTGACGTTCCATCTTCCTTGATGCCTTCTTTCCATTTCCT